>NW_027671850.1:0-181957 GCF_964165515.1 Mesoplodon bidens
GTACCAATGGGGCATTGCACATCGTGACAGTGCCCATGGCAACCGTGCTCACGGTGATATGACCCATGGTGACAGTTATCACGCCTGTTGTGCCGAGGCTGATAATGCTCCCGGTGATAGTGCCCATGGTTACGGTGCCCATGGTGACAGTGTTCAGAGTAATAGTGAGCACACTTATAGTGTACTTGGTGAGTGTGCCCATGGTGACTGTGCCCAAGATGACAGTACACATGGTGATACAACTCAATGTGATAGTGCCCTTGTGGACAGTGCACATGGTGATAGTTCTCACGGTGACATTGCCTGTGATGACAATGCTCATGGTGACAGTGCCCATGGTGACCGTTCTCACGTTCATAGTGCCCATGGTGAGAGTTCGTATGGTGAAAGTGCTCATGATGACAGTGCCCATGATGTTAGTTCCATTGGTGACAGTGCTCACAGTGATAGTGACCATGGTAAGATTGCAGATGGTGGCTGTGCCATTGCCCATGATGACAGTACTCATGGTGACAGTGCTCATGGTGATAGTGTCCAAGGTGACAGTGCACATGGTGGCACTGAAAAATAGTTATAGTGCCCAAGGTGACAGTGCTCATGCTGACCGTGCACAAGGTGACAACCCATGCTGACTGTGCTTACGTGACTGGGCTCATGGTTGCATTACCCATTGTGACAGTGCTCACAGTTACAATGCTCATGTTAACTGTGCTCACCATGATAGTGTCTATGGTGACAGTGATCACAGTGATAGTGCCGATGGTGATAGTGCTCACAGTGATAGTGCCCATGATTAAGGTGCCCATGGTGACAGTGTTCACGGTCATAGTGAGCATAGTGAGAGTGCACTTGTTGACCGTGACCACGCAGAGAGAACAAATGGTGAGAATTCTCAAGTTGGTAGTGTCCATGGTGGCAGTGACCATGGACACCACCGTCAAAGTGATAGTGCTCACTGTTACAGGGCCCAGGGGACAGTGCAAACAGTGACTTTGCCTATCGTGACAGTGCTCACAGTGACAAATTCCATCGTGACAGTGACCACGGTGACCGTTCTAATGCTGATAGTGCCCATGGCGATAATTCCCATGGTGAGAGTCCTCACGGTGAAAGTGCCCATGGTGACAGTTCCCGTTCTGAACGTGCTCATGATGACAGTTCCTATGTTGGTAATTCCCATGGTGACACTTCTCACAGTGATACTGACAAGGGTTACTGTTCACATGTTGGCCGTGCCCTTGGTGACAGTGCCCATGAAGACAGTACTTATGGTGACAGTTTTCTTGGTGACAGTGCCCATGGTGAGAGTGCACATGGTGGTAGCGCACATGGTGTCACTGAAAAATTGTGACAGGGCTCATGGTGACAGTGCTCACGGTAAAAAACCCATGCTGACACTACTCACAGAGACACTGCTCATGGTGACAGTACCCATGGTGACAGTGCTCACAGTGACAGTGCCCACTGTATGAGTGCCCATGTTGACAGTGCTCATGGTGACACTGACCACGGTGACATTGCCTATGGTGACAGTGCTCATTGTGACAGTGCCCATGGTGACACTGACCACAGTGAGAATGCTCACGGTGATAGTGCCAATGGTGACAGCACTCATGTTGACAGCCCCCATTGTGCAAGGTGCCATGGTGACAGAGACCATGGTGAGAGATCTCATGGTGATAGCGCTCACGGTTATAGTCTTCATGGTGACAGTGCAAATGGTGACAATACACAGGGTGAGAGTACTCATGGTGAAAATACCCATGGTAGCAGTTCTCATAGTGACAGTGCTCATGGGGGAAGTGCCCATGCTGACAGTGCTCATTGTGGCAGTGCTCATGGTGACAGTACCGATGAGGCCAGTGATTATGGTGATGGTGTTCACAGTGGCTGTGCTCATGGAGATAGTGCTCACGGAGACCGTGCCGATGATGACAGTGCCCAGGGTGACCGTGCTCACGGGGAAAGTGCCAATGATAACATTAACCATGGTGATAGTGCCCCTGGTGACACGGCCCACAGTGACATTGCTCATGGCGATAGTGCCTTTGGTGACAGTGCTCATGGAGAAATTGCCCATCCTGACAATGCTCATGGTGACATTGTCCTTTGAGATAGTACCCATGTTGACAGTGCCCATGGTGACATGCTCATGTTGACAGTGCTCACAGTGATAGTGCCCATGGTGATATTGCCCATGGTGGAAGTGGCCATGGTGCCCTTGCCAACAGTGACAGTGCCCACGCTGACAGTTCTCATTGTGATAGTGCCCATGGTGACAGTGCACATGGTGATACTCGCAATGGTGACAGTGCTCATGGTTGCAGTACCCATGGTGACAGTGCTCAAAATGACAGTGACAGTGGTGGCAGTGACCATGGTGACAGTGCCCACGGTGACATTGCCTTTGGTGAAACTTCTCGCAGTGACATTGCCCATGGTGACAGGGCTCATGGTGACGTGCTCATGTTGAGAGTGCTCACAGCGTTAGTGCCCATGGTGACATTGCCCATGGTGGAATTGCTCACGATGGCAGTGCCCACAGTGACAGTACTCACTCTGAGAGTTGTCATGGTGATAGTGCCCATGGTGACAGTGCGCCTGGTGATACTGCCAATGGTGACAGTACTCATGGTGACAGTACTCATGGTTGCAGTACCCATGGTGACAGTGCTCAAAATGGCATTTCCCATGGGGACATTGCCCATGGTGACATTGCCTATTGTGACACTTCTCACGGTGACATTTCCCATGGTGACATGGCTCATGGTGACACTCCGCATTGTGACAGTGCCCATGGTGACAGTGCTCACAGTGAAAGTGCTCAACGTAATACTGTTTACGTTGAGAGTGCCCAAGGTGAAAATACCCATGGTGAGAGTACTCATCGAGAAATTGCCCATGGTTACATTTCTCATAGTAACAGTTCTCATGGTGACAGTGCTCATGGTTGCAGTGCCCTCGGTGGCAGTGCTCGTGGTGTCAGTGCTCATGGTGACAGTGCTCATGGTGGCAGTTCCCATGGTGAGAGTACCAATGGGGCATTGCACATCGTGACAGTGCCCATGGCAACCGTGCTTACGGTGATATGACCCATGGTGACAGTTATCACGCCTGTTGTGCCGAGGCTGATAATGCTCCCGGTGATAGTGCCCATGGTTACGGTGCCCATGGTGACAGTGTTCAGAGTAATAGTGAGCATAGTGATAGTGTACTTGGTGAGTGTGCCCATGGTGACTGTGCCCAAGATGACAGTACACATGGTGATACAACTCAATGTGATAGTGCCCTTGTGGACAGTGCGCATGGTGATAGTTCTCACGGTGACATTGCCTATGATGACAATGCTCATGGTGACAGTGCCCATGGTGACCGTTCTCACGTTCATAGTGCCCATGGTGACAGTTCGTATGGTGAAAGTGCTCATGATGACAGTGCCCATGTTGGTAGTTCCATTGGTGACAGTGCTCACAGTGATAGTGACCATGGTAAGATTGCAGATTGTGGCTGTGCCATTGCCCATGATGACAGTACTCATGGTGACAGTGCTCATGGTGATAGTGTCCAAGGTGACAGTGCACATGGTGGCACTGAAAAATAGTTATAGTTCCCATGGTGACAGTGCTCATATTGACCGTGCACAAGGTGACAACCCATGCTGACTGTGCTTACGTGACTGGGCTCATGGTTGCATTACCCATTGTGACAGTGCTCACAGTTACAATGCTCATATTAACTGTGCTCACCATGATAGTGTCTATGGTGACAGTGATCACAGTGATAGTGCCGATGGTGATAGTGCTCACGGTGATAGTGGCCATGATTAAGGTGCCCAAGGTGACAGAGTTCACGGTCATAGTGAGCATAGTGAGTGTGCACTTGTTGACCGTGACCACACAGAGAGAGCAAATGGTGATAATTCTCAAGTTGGTAGTGTCCATGGTGGCAGTGCCCATGGACACCACCGACAAAGTGATAGTGCTCACTGTGACAGGGCCCAAGGGGACAGTGCAAACAGTGACTTTGCCTATCGTGACAGTGCTCACAGTGCAAATTCCATCGTGACAGTGACCATGGTGACCGTTCTAATGCTGATAGTGCCCATGGCGATAATTCCCATGGTGAGAGTCCTCACGGTGATAGTGCCCATGGTGACAGTTCCCGTTCTGAAAGTGCTTATGATGACAGTGCCTATGTTGGTAATTCCCATGGTGACACTTCTCACAGTGATACTGACAATGGTTACAGTTCACATGTTGGCCGTGCCCTTGGTGACAGTGCCCATGAAGACAGTACTTATGGTGACAGTTTTCTCGGTGACAGTGCCCATGGTGAGAGTGCGCATGGTGGTAGTGCACATGGTGTCACTGAAAAATTTTGACAGGGCTCATGGTGACAGTGCTCACGGTAAAAACCCATGCTCACAGTATTCACAGAGACCCTGCTCATGGTGGCAGTACCCATGGTGACAGTGCTCACAGTGACAGTGCCCACTGTATGAGTGCCCATGTTGAGAGTGCTCATGGTGACACTGACCACGGTGACATTGCCTATGGTGACAGTGCTCATGGTGACAGTGCCCATGGTGACCCTGACCACAGTGAGAATGCTCACAGTGATAGTGCCAATGGTGACAGCACTCATGTTGACAGCCCCCATTGTGCAAGGTGCCATGGTGACAGTGACCATGGTGAGAGATCTCATGGTGATAGCGCTCACGGTTATAGTCTCCATGGTGACAGTGCAAATGGTGACAATACATAGGGTGATAGTACTCATGGTGAAAATACCCATGGTAGCAGTTCTCATAGTGACAGTGCTCATGGGGGAAGTGCCCATGCTGACAGTGCTCATTGTGGCAGTGCTCATGGTGACAGTACCGATGAGGCCAGTGATTATGGTGATGGTGTTCACAGTGGCTGTGCTCATGGAGATAGTGCTCACGGTGACCGTGCCCATGATGACAGTGCCCAGGGTGACAGTGCTCACGGGGAAATTGCCAATGCTAACATTAACCATGGTGATAGTGCCCCTGGTGACACGGCCCACAGTGACATTGCTCATGGCGATAGTGCCTTGGTGACAGTGCTCACGGTGAAATTGCCCATCCTGACAATGCTCATGGTGACATTGCCCTTTGAGATAGTACCCATGTTGACAGTGCCCATGGTGACGTGCTCATGTTGACAGAGCTCACAGTGATAGTGCCCATGGTGACATTGCCCATGGTGGAAGTGGCTATGGTGCCTTTGCCAACAGTGACAGTGCCCACGCTGACAGTTCTCATTGTGATAGTGCCCATGGTGACAGTGCACATGGTGATACTGGCAATGGTGACAGTGCTCATGGTTGCAGTACCCATGGTGACAGTGCTCAAAATGACAGTGACAATGGTGGCAGTGACCATGGTGACCGTGCCCATGGTGACATTGCCCATGGTGGAAGTGGCCATGGTGCCCTTGCCAACAGTGACAGTGCCCACGCTGACAGTTCTCATTGTGATAGTGCCCATGGTGACAGTGCACATGGTGATACTCGCAATGGTGACAGTGCTCACGGTGACAGTGCTCATGGTTGCAGTACCCATGGTGACAGTGCTCAAAATGACAGTGACAGTGGTGGCAGTGACCATGGTGACAGTGCCCACAGTGACATTGCCTTTGGTGAAACTTCTCACAGTGACATTGCCCATGGTGACAGGGCTCATGGTGACGTGCTCATGTTGAGAGTGCTCACAGCGTTAGTGCCCATGGTGACATTGCCCATGGTGGAATTGCTCACGATGGCAGTGCCCACAGTGACAGCGCTCACTCTGAGAGTTGTCATGGTGATAGTGCCCATGGTGACAGTGCGCCTGGTGATACTGCCAATGGTGACAGTACTCATGGTGACAGTACTCATGGTTGCAGTACCCATGGTGACAGTGCTCAAAATGGCATTTCCCATGGGGACATTGCCCATGGTGACATTGCCTATGGTGACACTTCTCACGGTGACATTTCCCATGGTGACATGGCTCATGGTGACACTCCGCATTGTGACAGTGCCCAAGGTGACAGTGCTCACTGTGAAAGTGCTCATGATAATACTGTTTACGTTGAGAGTGCCCAAGGTGAAAATACCCATTGTGAGAGTACTCATCGAGACGTTGCCCATGGTTACATTTCTCATAGTAACAGTTCTCATGGTGACAGTGCTCATGGTTGCAGTGCCCTCAGTGGCAGTGATCGTGGTGTCAGTGCTCATGGTGACAGTGCTCATGGTGGCAGTTCCCATGGTGAGAGTACCAATGGGGCATTGCACATCGTGACAGTGCCCATGGCAACCGTGCTCACGGTGATATGACCCATGGTGACAGTTATCACGCCTGTTGTGCCGAGGCTGATAATGCTCCCGGTGATAGTGCCCATGGTTACGGTGCCCATGGTGACAGTGTTCAGAGTAATAGTGAGCACACTTATAGTGTACTTGGTGAGTGTGCCCATGGTGACTGTGCCCAAGATGACAGTACACATGGTGATACAACTCAATGTGATAGTGCCCTTGTGGACAGTGCACATGGTGATAGTTCTCACGGTGACATTGCCTGTGATGACAATGCTCATGGTGACAGTGCCCATGGTGACCGTTCTCACGTTCATAGTGCCCATGGTGAGAGTTCGTATGGTGAAAGTGCTCATGATGACAGTGCCCATGATGTTAGTTCCATTGGTGACAGTGCTCACAGTGATAGTGACCATGGTAAGATTGCAGATGGTGGCTGTGCCATTGCCCATGATGACAGTACTCATGGTGACAGTGCTCATGGTGATAGTGTCCAAGGTGACAGTGCACATGGTGGCACTGAAAAATAGTTATAGTGCCCAAGGTGACAGTGCTCATGCTGACCGTGCACAAGGTGACAACCCATGCTGACTGTGCTTACGTGACTGGGCTCATGGTTGCATTACCCATTGTGACAGTGCTCACAGTTACAATGCTCATGTTAACTGTGTTCACCATGATAGTGTCTATGGTGACAGTGATCACAGTGATAGTGCCGATGGTGATAGTGCTCACAGTGATAGTGCCCATGATTAAGGTGCCCATGGTGACAGTGTTCACGGTCATAGTGAGCATAGTGAGAGTGCACTTGTTGACCGTGACCACGCAGAGAGAACAAATGGTGAGAATTCTCAAGTTGGTAGTGTCCATGGTGGCAGTGACCATGGACACCACCGTCAAAGTGATAGTGCTCACTGTTACAGGGCCCAGGGGACAGTGCAAACAGTGACTTTGCCTATCGTGACAGTGCTCACAGTGACAAATTCCATCGTGACAGTGACCACGGTGACCGTTCTAATGCTGATAGTGCCCATGGCGATAATTCCCATGGTGAGAGTCCTCACGGTGAAAGTGCCCATGGTGACAGTTCCCGTTCTGAACGTGCTCATGATGACAGTTCCTATGTTGGTAATTCCCATGGTGACACTTCTCACAGTGATACTGACAAGGGTTACTGTTCACATGTTGGCCGTGCCCTTGGTGACAGTGCCCATGAAGACAGTACTTATGGTGACAGTTTTCTTGGTGACAGTGCCCATGGTGAGAGTGCACATGGTGGTAGCGCACATGGTGTCACTGAAAAATTGTGACAGGGCTCATGGTGACAGTGCTCACGGTAAAAAACCCATGCTGACACTACTCACAGAGACACTGCTCATGGTGACAGTACCCATGGTGACAGTGCTCACAGTGACAGTGCCCACTGTATGAGGGCCCATGTTGACAGAGCTCATGGTGACACTGACCACGGTGACATTGCCTATGGTGACAGTGCTCATTGTGACAGTGCCCATGGTGACACTGACCACAGTGAGAATGCTCACGGTGATAGTGCCAATGGTGACAGCACTCATGTTGACAGCCCCCATTGTGCAAGGTGCCATGGTGACAGAGACCATGGTGAGAGATCTCATGGTGATAGCGCTCACGGTTATAGTCTTCATGGTGACAGTGCAAATGGTGACAATACACAGGGTGAGAGTACTCATGGTGAAAATACCCATGGTAGCAGTTCTCATAGTGACAGTGCTCATGGGGGAAGTGCCCATGCTGACAGTGCTCATTGTGGCAGTGCTCATGGTGACAGTACCGATGAGGCCAGTGATTATGGTGATGGTGTTCACAGTGGCTGTGCTCATGGAGATAGTGCTCACGGAGACCGTGCCGATGATGACAGTGCCCAGGGTGACCGTGCTCACGGGGAAAGTGCCAATGCTAACATTAACCATGGTGATAGTGCCCCGGGTGACACGGCCCACAGTGACATTGCTCATGGCGATAGTGCCTTTGGTGACAGTGCTCATGGAGAAATTGCCCATCCTGACAATGCTCATGGTGACATTGTCCTTTGAGATAGTACCCATGTTGACAGTGCCCATGGTGACATGCTCATGTTGACAGTGCTCACAGTGATAGTGCCCATGGTGATATTGCCCATGGTGGAAGTGGCCATGGTGCCCTTGCCAACAGTGACAGTGCCCACGCTGACAGTTCTCATTGTGATAGTGCCCATGGTGACAGTGCACATGGTGATACTCGCAATGGTGACAGTGCTCATGGTTGCAGTACCCATGGTGACAGTGCTCAAAATGACAGTGACAGTGGTGGCAGTGACCATGGTGACAGTGCCCACGGTGACATTGCCTTTGGTGAAACTTCTCGCAGTGACATTGCCCATGGTGACAGGGCTCATGGTGACGTGCTCATGTTGAGAGTGCTCACAGCGTTAGTGCCCATGGTGACATTGCCCATGGTGGAATTGCTCACGATGGCAGTGCCCACAGTGACAGTACTCACTCTGAGAGTTGTCATGGTGATAGTGCCCATGGTGACAGTGCGCCTGGTGATACTGCCAATGGTGACAGTACTCATGGTGACAGTACTCATGGTTGCAGTACCCATGGTGACAGTGCTCAAAATGGCATTTCCCATGGGGACATTGCCCATGGTGACATTGCCTATTGTGACACTTCTCACGGTGACATTTCCCATGGTGACATGGCTCATGGTGACACTCCGCATTGTGACAGTGTCCATGGTGACAGTGCTCACAGTGAAAGTGCTCAACGTAATACTGTTTACGTTGAGAGTGCCCAAGGTGAAAATACCCATGGTGAGAGTACTCATCGATAAATTGCCCATGGTTACATTTCTCATAGTAACAGTTCTCATGGTGACAGTGCTCATGGTTGCAGTGCCCTCGGTGGCAGTGCTCGTGGTGTCAGTGCTCATGGTGGCAGTTCCCATGGTGAGAGTACCAATGGGGCATTGCACATCGTGACAGTGCCCATGGCAACCGTGCTTACGGTGATATGACCCATGGTGACAGTTATCACGCCTGTTGTGCCGAGGCTGATAATGCTCCCGGTGATAGTGCCCATGGTTACGGTGCCCATGGTGACAGTGTTCAGAGTAATAGTGAGCATAGTGATAGTGTACTTGGTGAGTGTGCCCATGGTGACTGTGCCCAAGATGACAGTACACATGGTGATACAACTCAATGTGATAGTGCCCTTGTGGACAGTGCGCATGGTGATAGTTCTCACGGTGACATTGCCTATGATGACAATGCTCATGGTGACAGTGCCCATGGTGACCGTTCTCACGTTCATAGTGCCCATGGTGACAGTTCGTATGGTGAAAGTGCTCATGATGACAGTGCCCATGTTGGTAGTTCCATTGGTGACAGTGCTCACAGTGATAGTGACCATGGTAAGATTGCAGATTGTGGCTGTGCCATTGCCCATGATGACAGTACTCATGGTGACAGTGCTCATGGTGATAGTGTCCAAGGTGACAGTGCACATGGTGGCACTGAAAAATAGTTATAGTTCCCATGGTGACAGTGCTCATATTGACCGTGCACAAGGTGACAACCCATGCTGACTGTGCTTACGTGACTGGGTTCATGGTTGCATTACCCATTGTGACAGTGCTCACAGTTACAATGCTCATATTAACTGTGCTCACCATGATAGTGTCTATGGTGACAGTGATCACAGTGATAGTGCCGATGGTGATAGTGCTCACGGTGATAGTGGCCATGATTAAGGTGCCCAAGGTGACAGAGTTCACGGTCATAGTGAGCATAGTGAGTGTGCACTTGTTGACCGTGACCACACAGAGAGAGCAAATGGTGATAATTCTCAAGTTGGTAGTGTCCATGGTGGCAGTGCCCATGGACACCACCGACAAAGTGATAGTGCTCACTGTGACAGGGCCCAAGGGGACAGTGCAAACAGTGACTTTGCCTATCGTGACAGTGCTCACAGTGCAAATTCCATCGTGACAGTGACCATGGTGACCGTTCTAATGCTGATAGTGCCCATGGCGATAATTCCCATGGTGAGAGTCCTCACGGTGATAGTGCCCATGGTGACAGTTCCCGTTCTGAAAGTGCTTATGATGACAGTGCCTATGTTGGTAATTCCCATGGTGACACTTCTCACAGTGATACTGACAATGGTTACAGTTCACATGTTGGCCGTGCCCTTGGTGACAGTGCCCATGAAGACAGTACTTATGGTGACAGTTTTCTCGGTGACAGTGCCCATGGTGAGAGTGCGCATGGTGGTAGTGCACATGGTGTCACTGAAAAATTTTGACAGGGCTCATGGTGACAGTGCTCACGGTAAAAACCCATGCTCACAGTATTCACAGAGACCCTGCTCATGGTGGCAGTACCCATGGTGACAGTGCTCACAGTGACAGTGCCCACTGTATGAGTGCCCATGTTGAGAGTGCTCATGGTGACACTGACCACGGTGACATTGCCTATGGTGACAGTGCTCATGGTGACAGTGCCCATGGTGACCCTGACCACAGTGAGAATGCTCACAGTGATAGTGCCAATGGTGACAGCACTCATGTTGACAGCCCCCATTGTGCAAGGTGCCATGGTGACAGTGACCATGGTGAGAGATCTCATGGTGATAGCGCTCACGGTTATAGTCTCCATGGTGACAGTGCAAATGGTGACAATACATAGGGTGATAGTACTCATGGTGAAAATACCCATGGTAGCAGTTCTCATAGTGACAGTGCTCATGGGGGAAGTGCCCATGCTGACAGTGCTCATTGTGGCAGTGCTCATGGTGACAGTACCGATGAGGCCAGTGATTATGGTGATGGTGTTCACAGTGGCTGTGCTCATGGAGATAGTGCTCACGGTGACCGTGCCCATGATGACAGTGCCCAGGGTGACAGTGCTCACGGGGAAATTGCCAATGCTAACATTAACCATGGTGATAGTGCCCCTGGTGACACGGCCCACAGTGACATTGCTCATGGCGATAGTGCCTTGGTGACAGTGCTCACGGTGAAATTGCCCATCCTGACAATGCTCATGGTGACATTGCCCTTTGAGATAGTACCCATGTTGACAGTGCCCATGGTGACGTGCTCATGTTGACAGAGCTCACAGTGATAGTGCCCATGGTGACATTGCCCATGGTGGAAGTGGCTATGGTGCCTTTGCCAACAGTGACAGTGCCCACGCTGACAGTTCTCATTGTGATAGTGCCCATGGTGACAGTGCACATGGTGATACTGGCAATGGTGACAGTGCTCATGGTTGCAGTACCCATGGTGACAGTGCTCAAAATGACAGTGACAATGGTGGCAGTGACCATGGTGACAGTGCCCATGGTGACATTGCCCATGGTGGAAGTGGCCATGGTGCCCTTGCCAACAGTGACAGTGCCCACGCTGACAGTTCTCATTGTGATAGTGCCCATGGTGACAGTGCACATGGTGATACTCGCAATGGTGACAGTGCTCACGGTGACAGTGCTCATGGTTGCAGTACCCATGGTGACAGTGCTCAAAATGACAGTGACAGTGGTGGCAGTGACCATGGTGACAGTGCCCACAGTGACATTGCCTTTGGTGAAACTTCTCACAGTGACATTGCCCATGGTGACAGGGCTCATGGTGACGTGCTCATGTTGAGAGTGCTCACAGCGTTAGTGCCCATGGTGACATTGCCCATGGTGGAATTGCTCACGATGGCAGTGCCCACAGTGACAGCGCTCACTCTGAGAGTTGTCATGGTGATAGTGCCCATGGTGACAGTGCGCCTGGTGATACTGCCAATGGTGACAGTACTCATGGTGACAGTACTCATGGTTGCAGTACCCATGGTGACAGTGCTCAAAATGGCATTTCCCATGGGGACATTGCCCATGGTGACATTGCCTATGGTGACACTTCTCACGGTGACATTTCCCATGGTGACATGGCTCATGGTGACACTCCGCATTGTGACAGTGCCCAAGGTGACAGTGCTCACTGTGAAAGTGCTCATGATAATACTGTTTACGTTGAGAGTGCCCAAGGTGAAAATACCCATTGTGAGAGTACTCATCGAGACGTTGCCCATGGTTACATTTCTCATAGTAACAGTTCTCATGGTGACAGTGCTCATGGTTGCAGTGCCCTCAGTGGCAGTGATCGTGGTGTCAGTGCTCATGGTGACAGTGCTCATGGTGGCAGTTCCCATGGTGAGAGTACCAATGGGGCATTGCACATCGTGACAGTGCCCATGGCAACCGTGCTCACGGTGATATGACCCATGGTGACAGTTATCACGCCTGTTGTGCCGAGGCTGATAATGCTCCCGGTGATAGTGCCCATGGTTACGGTGCCCATGGTGACAGTGTTCAGAGTAATAGTGAGCACACTTATAGTGTACTTGGTGAGTGTGCCCATGGTGACTGTGCCCAAGATGACAGTACACATGGTGATACAACTCAATGTGATAGTGCCCTTGTGGACAGTGCACATGGTGATAGTTCTCACGGTGACATTGCCTGTGATGACAATGCTCATGGTGACAGTGCCCATGGTGACCGTTCTCACGTTCATAGTGCCCATGGTGAGAGTTCGTATGGTGAAAGTGCTCATGATGACAGTGCCCATGATGTTAGTTCCATTGGTGACAGTGCTCACAGTGATAGTGACCATGGTAAGATTGCAGATGGTGGCTGTGCCATTGCCCATGATGACAGTACTCATGGTGACAGTGCTCATGGTGATAGTGTCCAAGGTGACAGTGCACATGGTGGCACTGAAAAATAGTTATAGTGCCCAAGGTGACAGTGCTCATGCTGACCGTGCACAAGGTGACAACCCATGCTGACTGTGCTTACGTGACTGGGCTCATGGTTGCATTACCCATTGTGACAGTGCTCACAGTTACAATGCTCATGTTAACTGTGCTCACCATGATAGTGTCTATGGTGACAGTGATCACAGTGATAGTGCCGATGGTGATAGTGCTCACAGTGATAGTGCCCATGATTAAGGTGCCCATGGTGACAGTGTTCACGGTCATAGTGAGCATAGTGAGAGTGCACTTGTTGACCGTGACCACGCAGAGAGAACAAATGGTGAGAATTCTCAAGTTGGTAGTGTCCATGGTGGCAGTGACCATGGACACCACCGTCAAAGTGATAGTGCTCACTGTTACAGGGCCCAGGGGACAGTGCAAACAGTGACTTTGCCTATCGTGACAGTGCTCACAGTGACAAATTCCATCGTGACAGTGACCACGGTGACCGTTCTAATGCTGATAGTGCCCATGGCGATAATTCCCATGGTGAGAGTCCTCACGGTGAAAGTGCCCATGGTGACAGTTCCCGTTCTGAACGTGCTCATGATGACAGTTCCTATGTTGGTAATTCCCATGGTGACACTTCTCACAGTGATACTGACAAGGGTTACTGTTCACATGTTGGCCGTGCCCTTGGTGACAGTGCCCATGAAGACAGTACTTATGGTGACAGTTTTCTTGGTGACAGTGCCCATGGTGAGAGTGCACATGGTGGTAGCGCACATGGTGTCACTGAAAAATTGTGACAGGGCTCATGGTGACAGTGCTCACGGTAAAAAACCCATGCTGACACTACTCACAGAGACACTGCTCATGGTGACAGTACCCATGGTGACAGTGCTCACAGTGACAGTGCCCACTGTATGAGTGCCCATGTTGACAGTGCTCATGGTGACACTGACCACGGTGACATTGCCTATGGTGACAGTGCTCATTGTGACAGTGCCCATGGTGACACTGACCACAGTGAGAATGCTCACGGTGATAGTGCCAATGGTGACAGCACTCATGTTGACAGCCCCCATTGTGCAAGGTGCCATGGTGACAGAGACCATGGTGAGAGATCTCATGGTGATAGCGCTCACGGTTATAGTCTTCATGGTGACAGTGCAAATGGTGACAATACACAGGGTGAGAGTACTCATGGTGAAAATACCCATGGTAGCAGTTCTCATAGTGACAGTGCTCATGGGGGAAGTGCCCATGCTGACAGTGCTCATTGTGGCAGTGCTCATGGTGACAGTACCGATGAGGCCAGTGATTATGGTGATGGTGTTCACAGTGGCTGTGCTCATGGAGATAGTGCTCACGGAGACCGTGCCGATGATGACAGTGCCCAGGGTGACCGTGCTCACGGGGAAAGTGCCAATGATAACATTAACCATGGTGATAGTGCCCCTGGTGACACGGCCCACAGTGACATTGCTCATGGCGATAGTGCCTTTGGTGACAGTGCTCATGGAGAAATTGCCCATCCTGACAATGCTCATGGTGACATTGTCCTTTGAGATAGTACCCATGTTGACAGTGCCCATGGTGACATGCTCATGTTGACAGTGCTCACAGTGATAGTGCCCATGGTGATATTGCCCATGGTGGAAGTGGCCATGGTGCCCTTGCCAACAGTGACAGTGCCCACGCTGACAGTTCTCATTGTGATAGTGCCCATGGTGACAGTGCACATGGTGATACTCGCAATGGTGACAGTGCTCATGGTTGCAGTACCCATGGTGACAGTGCTCAAAATGACAGTGACAGTGGTGGCAGTGACCATGGTGACAGTGCCCACGGTGACATTGCCTTTGGTGAAACTTCTCGCAGTGACATTGCCCATGGTGACAGGGCTCATGGTGACGTGCTCATGTTGAGAGTGCTCACAGCGTTAGTGCCCATGGTGACATTGCCCATGGTGGAATTGCTCACGATGGCAGTGTCCACAGTGACAGTACTCACTCTGAGAGTTGTCATGGTGATAGTGCCCATGGTGACAGTGCGCCTGGTGATACTGCCAATGGTGACAGTACTCATGGTGACAGTACTCATGGTTGCAGTACCCATGGTGACAGTGCTCAAAATGGCATTTCCCATGGGGACATTGCCCATGGTGACATTGCCTATTGTGACACTTCTCACGGTGACATTTCCCATGGTGACATGGCTCATGGTGACACTCCGCATTGTGACAGTGCCCATGGTGACAGTGCTCACAGTGAAAGTGCTCAACGTAATACTGTTTACGTTGAGAGTGCCCAAGGTGAAAATACCCATGGTGAGAGTACTCATCGAGAAATTGCCCATGGTTACATTTCTCATAGTAACAGTTCTCATGGTGACAGTGCTCATGGTTGCAGTGCCCTCGGTGGCAGTGCTCGTGGTGTCAGTGCTCATGGTGACAGTGCTCATGGTGGCAGTTCCCATGGTGAGAGTACCAATGGGGCATTGCACATCGTGACAGTGCCCATGGCAACCGTGCTTACGGTGATATGACCCATGGTGACAGTTATCACGCCTGTTGTGCCGAGGCTGATAATGCTCCCGGTGATAGTGCCCATGGTTACGGTGCCCATGGTGACAGTGTTCAGAGTAATAGTGAGCATAGTGATAGTGTACTTGGTGAGTGTGCCCATGGTGACTGTGCCCAAGATGACAGTACACATGGTGATACAACTCAATGTGATAGTGCCCTTGTGGACAGTGCGCATGGTGATAGTTCTCACGGTGACATTGCCTATGATGACAATGCTCATGGTGACAGTGCCCATGGTGACCGTTCTCACGTTCATAGTGCCCATGGTGACAGTTCGTATGGTGAAAGTGCTCATGATGACAGTGCCCATGTTGGTAGTTCCATTGGTGACAGTGCTCACAGTGATAGTGACCATGGTAAGATTGCAGATTGTGGCTGTGCCATTGCCCATGATGACAGTACTCATGGTGACAGTGCTCATGGTGATAGTGTCCAAGGTGACAGTGCACATGGTGGCACTGAAAAATAGTTATAGTTCCCATGGTGACAGTGCTCATATTGACCGTGCACAAGGTGACAACCCATGCTGACTGTGCTTACGTGACTGGGCTCATGGTTGCATTACCCATTGTGACAGTGCTCACAGTTACAATGCTCATATTAACTGTGCTCACCATGATAGTGTCTATGGTGACAGTGATCACAGTGATAGTGCCGATGGTGATAGTGCTCACGGTGATAGTGGCCATGATTAAGGTGCCCAAGGTGACAGAGTTCACGGTCATAGTGAGCATAGTGAGTGTGCACTTGTTGACCGTGACCACACAGAGAGAGCAAATGGTGATAATTCTCAAGTTGGTAGTGTCCATGGTGGCAGTGCCCATGGACACCACCGACAAAGTGATAGTGCTCACTGTGACAGGGCCCAAGGGGACAGTGCAAACAGTGACTTTGCCTATCGTGACAGTGCTCACAGTGCAAATTCCATCGTGACAGTGACCATGGTGACCGTTCTAATGCTGATAGTGCCCATGGCGATAATTCCCATGGTGAGAGTCCTCACGGTGATAGTGCCCATGGTGACAGTTCCCGTTCTGAAAGTGCTTATGATGACAGTGCCTATGTTGGTAATTCCCATGGTGACACTTCTCACAGTGATACTGACAATGGTTACAGTTCACATGTTGGCCGTGCCCTTGGTGACAGTGCCCATGAAGACAGTACTTATGGTGACAGTTTTCTCGGTGACAGTGCCCATGGTGAGAGTGCGCATGGTGGTAGTGCACATGGTGTCACTGAAAAATTTTGACAGGGCTCATGGTGACAGTGCTCACGGTAAAAACCCATGCTCACAGTATTCACAGAGACCCTGCTCATGGTGGCAGTACCCATGGTGACAGTGCTCACAGTGACAGTGCCCACTGTATGAGTGCCCATGTTGAGAGTGCTCATGGTGACACTGACCACGGTGACATTGCCTATGGTGACAGTGCTCATGGTGACAGTGCCCATGGTGACCCTGACCACAGTGAGAATGCTCACAGTGATAGTGCCAATGGTGACAGCACTCATGTTGACAGCCCCCATTGTGCAAGGTGCCATGGTGACAGTGACCATGGTGAGAGATCTCATGGTGATAGCGCTCACGGTTATAGTCTCCATGGTGACAGTGCAAATGGTGACAATACATAGGGTGATAGTACTCATGGTGAAAATACCCATGGTAGCAGTTCTCATAGTGACAGTGCTCATGGGGGAAGTGCCCATGCTGACAGTGCTCATTGTGGCAGTGCTCATGGTGACAGTACCGATGAGGCCAGTGATTATGGTGATGGTGTTCACAGTGGCTGTGCTCATGGAGATAGTGCTCACGGTGACCGTGCCCATGATGACAGTGCCCAGGGTGACAGTGCTCACGGGGAAATTGCCAATGCTAACATTAACCATGGTGATAGTGCCCCTGGTGACACGGCCCACAGTGACATTGCTCATGGCGATAGTGCCTTGGTGACAGTGCTCACGGTGAAATTGCCCATCCTGACAATGCTCATGGTGACATTGCCCTTTGAGATAGTACCCATGTTGACAGTGCCCATGGTGACGTGCTCATGTTGACAGAGCTCACAGTGATAGTGCCCATGGTGACATTGCCCATGGTGGAAGTGGCTATGGTGCCTTTGCCAACAGTGACAGTGCCCACGCTGACAGTTCTCATTGTGATAGTGCCCATGGTGACAGTGCCCATGGTGATACTGGCAATGGTGACAGTGCTCATGGTTGCAGTACCCATGGTGACAGTGCTCAAACTGACAGTGACAATGGTGGCAGTGACCATGGTGACAGTGCCCATGGTGACATTGCCCATGGTGGAAGTGGCCATGGTGCCCTTGCCAACAGTGACAGTGCCCACGCTGACAGTTCTCATTGTGATAGTGCCCATGGTGACAGTGCACATGGTGATACTCGCAATGGTGACAGTGCTCACGGTGACAGTGCTCATGGTTGCAGTACCCATGGTGACAGTGCTCAAAATGACAGTGACAGTGGTGGCAGTGACCATGGTGACAGTGCCCACAGTGACATTGCCTTTGGTGAAACTTCTCACAGTGACATTGCCCATGGTGACAGGGCTCATGGTGACGTGCTCATGTTGAGAGTGCTCACAGCGTTAGTGCCCATGGTGACATTGCCCATGGTGGAATTGCTCACGATGGCAGTGCCCACAGTGACAGCGCTCACTCTGAGAGTTGTCATGGTGATAGTGCCCATGGTGACAGTGTGCCTGGTGATACTGCCAATGGTGACAGTACTCATGGTGACAGTACTCATGGTTGCAGTACCCATGGTGACAGTGCTCAAAATGGCATTTCCCATGGGGACATTGCCCATGGTGACATTGCCTATGGTGACACTTCTCACGGTGACATTTCCCATGGTGACATGGCTCATGGTGACACTCCGCATTGTGACAGTGCCCAAGGTGACAGTGCTCACTGTGAAAGTGCTCATGATAATACTGTTTACGTTGAGAGTGCCCAAGGTGAAAATACCCATTGTGAGAGTACTCATCGAGACGTTGCCCATGGTTACATTTCTCATAGTAACAGTTCTCATGGTGACAGTGCTCATGGTTGCAGTGCCCTCAGTGGCAGTGATCGTGGTGTCAGTGCTCATGGTGACAGTGCTCATGGTGGCAGTTCCCATGGTGAGAGTACCAATGGGGCATTGCACATCGTGACAGTGCCCATGGCAACCGTGCTCACGGTGATATGACCCATGGTGACAGTTATCACGCCTGTTGTGCCGAGGCTGATAATGCTCCCGGTGATAGTGCCCATGGTTACGGTGCCCATGGTGACAGTGTTCAGAGTAATAGTGAGCACACTTATAGTGTACTTGGTGAGTGTGCCCATGGTGACTGTGCCCAAGATGACAGTACACATGGTGATACAACTCAATGTGATAGTGCCCTTGTGGACAGTGCACATGGTGATAGTTCTCACGGTGACATTGCCTGTGATGACAATGCTCATGGTGACAGTGCCCATGGTGACCGTTCTCACGTTCATAGTGCCCATGGTGAGAGTTCGTATGGTGAAAGTGCTCATGATGACAGTGCCCATGATGTTAGTTCCATTGGTGACAGTGCTCACAGTGATAGTGACCATGGTAAGATTGCAGATGGTGGCTGTGCCATTGCCCATGATGACAGTACTCATGGTGACAGTGCTCATGGTGATAGTGTCCAAGGTGACAGTGCACATGGTGGCACTGAAAAATAGTTATAGTGCCCAAGGTGACAGTGCTCATGCTGACCGTGCACAAGGTGACAACCCATGCTGACTGTGCTTACGTGACTGGGCTCATGGTTGCATTACCCATTGTGACAGTGCTCACAGTTACAATGCTCATGTTAACTGTGCTCACCATGATAGTGTCTATGGTGACAGTGATCACAGTGATAGTGCCGATGGTGATAGTGCTCACAGTGATAGTGCCCATGATTAAGGTGCCCATGGTGACAGTGTTCACGGTCATAGTGAGCATAGTGAGAGTGCACTTGTTGACCGTGACCACGCAGAGAGAACAAATGGTGAGAATTCTCAAGTTGGTAGTGTCCATGGTGGCAGTGACCATGGACACCACCGTCAAAGTGATAGTGCTCACTGTTACAGGGCCCAGGGGACAGTGCAAACAGTGACTTTGCCTATCGTGACAGTGCTCACAGTGACAAATTCCATCGTGACAGTGACCACGGTGACCGTTCTAATGCTGATAGTGCCCATGGCGATAATTCCCATGGTGAGAGTCCTCACGGTGAAAGTGCCCATGGTGACAGTTCCCGTTCTGAACGTGCTCATGATGACAGTTCCTATGTTGGTAATTCCCATGGTGACACTTCTCACAGTGATACTGACAAGGGTTACTGTTCACATGTTGGCCGTGCCCTTGGTGACAGTGCCCATGAAGACAGTACTTATGGTGACAGTTTTCTTGGTGACAGTGCCCATGGTGAGAGTGCACATGGTGGTAGCGCACATGGTGTCACTGAAAAATTGTGACAGGGCTCATGGTGACAGTGCTCACGGTAAAAAACCCATGCTGACACTACTCACAGAGACACTGCTCATGGTGACAGTACCCATGGTGACAGTGCTCACAGTGACAGTGCCCACTGTATGAGTGCCCATGTTGACAGTGCTCATGGTGACACTGACCACGGTGACATTGCCTATGGTGACAGTGCTCATTGTGACAGTGCCCATGGTGACACTGACCACAGTGAGAATGCTCACGGTGATAGTGCCAATGGTGACAGCACTCATGTTGACAGCCCCCATTGTGCAAGGTGCCATGGTGACAGAGACCATGGTGAGAGATCTCATGGTGATAGCGCTCACGGTTATAGTCTTCATGGTGACAGTGCAAATGGTGACAATACACAGGGTGAGAGTACTCATGGTGAAAATACCCATGGTAGCAGTTCTCATAGTGACAGTGCTCATGGGGGAAGTGCCCATGCTGACAGTGCTCATTGTGGCAGTGCTCATGGTGACAGTACCGATGAGGCCAGTGATTATGGTGATGGTGTTCACAGTGGCTGTGCTCATGGAGATAGTGCTCACGGAGACCGTGCCGATGATGACAGTGCCCAGGGTGACCGTGCTCACGGGGAAAGTGCCAATGATAACATTAACCATGGTGATAGTGCCCCTGGTGACACGGCCCACAGTGACATTGCTCATGGCGATAGTGCCTTTGGTGACAGTGCTCATGGAGAAATTGCCCATCCTGACAATGCTCATGGTGACATTGTCCTTTGAGATAGTACCCATGTTGACAGTGCCCATGGTGACATGCTCATGTTGACAGTGCTCACAGTGATAGTGCCCATGGTGATATTGCCCATGGTGGAAGTGGCCATGGTGCCCTTGCCAACAGTGACAGTGCCCACGCTGACAGTTCTCATTGTGATAGTGCCCATGGTGACAGTGCACATGGTGATACTCGCAATGGTGACAGTGCTCATGGTTGCAGTACCCATGGTGACAGTGCTCAAAATGACAGTGACAGTGGTGGCAGTGACCATGGTGACAGTGCCCACGGTGACATTGCCTTTGGTGAAACTTCTCGCAGTGACATTGCCCATGGTGACAGGGCTCATGGTGACGTGCTCATGTTGAGAGTGCTCACAGCGTTAGTGCCCATGGTGACATTGCCCATGGTGGAATTGCTCACGATGGCAGTGCCCACAGTGACAGTACTCACTCTGAGAGTTGTCATGGTGATAGTGCCCATGGTGACAGTGCGCCTGGTGATACTGCCAATGGTGACAGTACTCATGGTGACAGTACTCATGGTTGCAGTACCCATGGTGACAGTGCTCAAAATGGCATTTCCCATGGGGACATTGCCCATGGTGACATTGCCTATTGTGACACTTCTCACGGTGACATTTCCCATGGTGACATGGCTCATGGTGACACTCCGCATTGTGACAGTGCCCATGGTGACAGTGCTCACAGTGAAAGTGCTCAACGTAATACTGTTTACGTTGAGAGTGCCCAAGGTGAAAATACCCATGGTGAGAGTACTCATCGAGAAATTGCCCATGGTTACATTTCTCATAGTAACAGTTCTCATGGTGACAGTGCTCATGGTTGCAGTGCCCTCGGTGGCAGTGCTCGTGGTGTCAGTGCTCATGGTGACAGTGCTCATGGTGGCAGTTCCCATGGTGAGAGTACCAATGGGGCATTGCACATCGTGACAGTGCCCATGGCAACCGTGCTTACGGTGATATGACCCATGGTGACAGTTATCACGCCTGTTGTGCCGAGGCTGATAATGCTCCCGGTGATAGTGCCCATGGTTACGGTGCCCATGGTGACAGTGTTCAGAGTAATAGTGAGCATAGTGATAGTGTACTTGGTGAGTGTGCCCATGGTGACTGTGCCCAAGATGACAGTACACATGGTGATACAACTCAATGTGATAGTGCCCTTGTGGACAGTGCGCATGGTGATAGTTCTCACGGTGACATTGCCTATGATGACAATGCTCATGGTGACAGTGCCCATGGTGACCGTTCTCACGTTCATAGTGCCCATGGTGACAGTTCGTATGGTGAAAGTGCTCATGATGACAGTGCCCATGTTGGTAGTTCCATTGGTGACAGTGCTCACAGTGATAGTGACCATGGTAAGATTGCAGATTGTGGCTGTGCCATTGCCCATGATGACAGTACTCATGGTGACAGTGCTCATGGTGATAGTGTCCAAGGTGACAGTGCACATGGTGGCACTGAAAAATAGTTATAGTTCCCATGGTGACAGTGCTCATATTGACCGTGCACAAGGTGACAACCCATGCTGACTGTGCTTACGTGACTGGGCTCATGGTTGCATTACCCATTGTGACAGTGCTCACAGTTACAATGCTCATATTAACTGTGCTCACCATGATAGTGTCTATGGTGACAGTGATCACAGTGATAGTGCCGATGGTGATAGTGCTCACGGTGATAGTGGCCATGATTAAGGTGCCCAAGGTGACAGAGTTCACGGTCATAGTGAGCATAGTGAGTGTGCACTTGTTGACCGTGACCACACAGAGAGAGCAAATGGTGATAATTCTCAAGTTGGTAGTGTCCATGGTGGCAGTGCCCATGGACACCACCGACAAAGTGATAGTGCTCACTGTGACAGGGCCCAAGGGGACAGTGCAAACAGTGACTTTGCCTATCGTGACAGTGCTCACAGTGCAAATTCCATCGTGACAGTGACCATGGTGACCGTTCTAATGCTGATAGTGCCCATGGCGATAATTCCCATGGTGAGAGTCCTCACGGTGATAGTGCCCATGGTGACAGTTCCCGTTCTGAAAGTGCTTATGATGACAGTGCCTATGTTGGTAATTCCCATGGTGACACTTCTCACAGTGATACTGACAATGGTTACAGTTCACATGTTGGCCGTGCCCTTGGTGACAGTGCCCATGAAGACAGTACTTATGGTGACAGTTTTCTCGGTGACAGTGCCCATGGTGAGAGTGCGCATGGTGGTAGTGCACATGGTGTCACTGAAAAATTTTGACAGGGCTCATGGTGACAGTGCTCACGGTAAAAACCCATGCTCACAGTATTCACAGAGACCCTGCTCATGGTGGCAGTACCCATGGTGACAGTGCTCACAGTGACAGTGCCCACTGTATGAGTGCCCATGTTGAGAGTGCTCATGGTGACACTGACCACGGTGACATTGCCTATGGTGACAGTGCTCATGGTGACAGTGCCCATGGTGACCCTGACCACAGTGAGAATGCTCACAGTGATAGTGCCAATGGTGACAGCACTCATGTTGACAGCCCCCATTGTGCAAGGTGCCATGGTGACAGTGACCATGGTGAGAGATCTCATGGTGATAGCGCTCACGGTTATAGTCTCCATGGTGACAGTGCAAATGGTGACAATACATAGGGTGATAGTACTCATGGTGAAAATACCCATGGTAGCAGTTCTCATAGTGACAGTGCTCATGGGGGAAGTGCCCATGCTGACAGTGCTCATTGTGGCAGTGCTCATGGTGACAGTACCGATGAGGCCAGTGATTATGGTGATGGTGTTCACAGTGGCTGTGCTCATGGAGATAGTGCTCACGGTGACCGTGCCCATGATGACAGTGCCCAGGGTGACAGTGCTCACGGGGAAATTGCCAATGCTAACATTAACCATGGTGATAGTGCCCCTGGTGACACGGCCCACAGTGACATTGCTCATGGCGATAGTGCCTTGGTGACAGTGCTCACGGTGAAATTGCCCATCCTGACAATGCTCATGGTGACATTGCCCTTTGAGATAGTACCCATGTTGACAGTGCCCATGGTGACGTGCTCATGTTGACAGAGCTCACAGTGATAGTGCCCATGGTGACATTGCCCATGGTGGAAGTGGCTATGGTGCCTTTGCCAACAGTGACAGTGCCCACGCTGACAGTTCTCATTGTGATAGTGCCCATGGTGACAGTGCACATGGTGATACTGGCAATGGTGACAGTGCTCATGGTTGCAGTACCCATGGTGACAGTGCTCAAAATGACAGTGACAATGGTGGCAGTGACCATGGTGACCGTGCCCATGGTGACATTGCCCATGGTGGAAGTGGCCATGGTGCCCTTGCCAACAGTGACAGTGCCCACGCTGACAGTTCTCATTGTGATAGTGCCCATGGTGACAGTGCACATGGTGATACTCGCAATGGTGACAGTGCTCACGGTGACAGTGCTCATGGTTGCAGTACCCATGGTGACAGTGCTCAAAATGACAGTGACAGTGGTGGCAGTGACCATGGTGACAGTGCCCACAGTGACATTGCCTTTGGTGAAACTTCTCACAGTGACATTGCCCATGGTGACAGGGCTCATGGTGACGTGCTCATGTTGAGAGTGCTCACAGCGTTAGTGCCCATGGTGACATTGCCCATGGTGGAATTGCTCACGATGGCAGTGCCCACAGTGACAGCGCTCACTCTGAGAGTTGTCATGGTGATAGTGCCCATGGTGACAGTGCGCCTGGTGATACTGCCAATGGTGACAGTACTCATGGTGACAGTACTCATGGTTGCAGTACCCATGGTGACAGTGCTCAAAATGGCATTTCCCATGGGGACATTGCCCATGGTGACATTGCCTATGGTGACACTTCTCACGGTGACATTTCCCATGGTGACATGGCTCATGGTGACACTCCGCATTGTGACAGTGCCCAAGGTGACAGTGCTCACTGTGAAAGTGCTCATGATAATACTGTTTACGTTGAGAGTGCCCAAGGTGAAAATACCCATTGTGAGAGTACTCATCGAGACGTTGCCCATGGTTACATTTCTCATAGTAACAGTTCTCATGGTGACAGTGCTCATGGTTGCAGTGCCCTCAGTGGCAGTGATCGTGGTGTCAGTGCTCATGGTGACAGTGCTCATGGTGGCAGTTCCCATGGTGAGAGTACCAATGGGGCATTGCACATCGTGACAGTGCCCATGGCAACCGTGCTCACGGTGATATGACCCATGGTGACAGTTATCACGCCTGTTGTGCCGAGGCTGATAATGCTCCCGGTGATAGTGCCCATGGTTACGGTGCCCATGGTGACAGTGTTCAGAGTAATAGTGAGCACACTTATAGTGTACTTGGTGAGTGTGCCCATGGTGACTGTGCCCAAGATGACAGTACACATGGTGATACAACTCAATGTGATAGTGCCCTTGTGGACAGTGCACATGGTGATAGTTCTCACGGTGACATTGCCTGTGATGACAATGCTCATGGTGACAGTGCCCATGGTGACCGTTCTCACGTTCATAGTGCCCATGGTGAGAGTTCGTATGGTGAAAGTGCTCATGATGACAGTGCCCATGATGTTAGTTCCATTGGTGACAGTGCTCACAGTGATAGTGACCATGGTAAGATTGCAGATGGTGGCTGTGCCATTGCCCATGATGACAGTACTCATGGTGACAGTGCTCATGGTGATAGTGTCCAAGGTGACAGTGCACATGGTGGCACTGAAAAATAGTTATAGTGCCCAAGGTGACAGTGCTCATGCTGACCGTGCACAAGGTGACAACCCATGCTGACTGTGCTTACGTGACTGGGCTCATGGTTGCATTACCCATTGTGACAGTGCTCACAGTTACAATGCTCATGTTAACTGTGCTCACCATGATAGTGTCTATGGTGACAGTGATCACAGTGATAGTGCCGATGGTGATAGTGCTCACAGTGATAGTGCCCATGATTAAGGTGCCCATGGTGACAGTGTTCACGGTCATAGTGAGCATAGTGAGAGTGCACTTGTTGACCGTGACCACGCAGAGAGAACAAATGGTGAGAATTCTCAAGTTGGTAGTGTCCATGGTGGCAGTGACCATGGACACCACCGTCAAAGTGATAGTGCTCACTGTTACAGGGCCCAGGGGACAGTGCAAACAGTGACTTTGCCTATCGTGACAGTGCTCACAGTGACAAATTCCATCGTGACAGTGACCACGGTGACCGTTCTAATGCTGATAGTGCCCATGGCGATAATTCCCATGGTGAGAGTCCTCACGGTGAAAGTGCCCATGGTGACAGTTCCCGTTCTGAACGTGCTCATGATGACAGTTCCTATGTTGGTAATTCCCATGGTGACACTTCTCACAGTGATACTGACAAGGGTTACTGTTCACATGTTGGCCGTGCCCTTGGTGACAGTGCCCATGAAGACAGTACTTATGGTGACAGTTTTCTTGGTGACAGTGCCCATGGTGAGAGTGCACATGGTGGTAGCGCACATGGTGTCACTGAAAAATTGTGACAGGGCTCATGGTGACAGTGCTCACGGTAAAAAACCCATGCTGACACTACTCACAGAGACACTGCTCATGGTGACAGTACCCATGGTGACAGTGCTCACAGTGACAGTGCCCACTGTATGAGTGCCCATGTTGACAGTGCTCATGGTGACACTGACCACGGTGACATTGCCTATGGTGACAGTGCTCATTGTGACAGTGCCCATGGTGACACTGACCACAGTGAGAATGCTCACGGTGATAGTGCCAATGGTGACAGCACTCATGTTGACAGCCCCCATTGTGCAAGGTGCCATGGTGACAGAGACCATGGTGAGAGATCTCATGGTGATAGCGCTCACGGTTATAGTCTTCATGGTGACAGTGCAAATGGTGACAATACACAGGGTGAGAGTACTCATGGTGAAAATACCCATGGTAGCAGTTCTCATAGTGACAGTGCTCATGGGGGAAGTGCCCATGCTGACAGTGCTCATTGTGGCAGTGCTCATGGTGACAGTACCGATGAGGCCAGTGATTATGGTGATGGTGTTCACAGTGGCTGTGCTCATGGAGATAGTGCTCACGGAGACCGTGCCGATGATGACAGTGCCCAGGGTGACCGTGCTCACGGGGAAAGTGCCAATGATAACATTAACCATGGTGATAGTGCCCCTGGTGACACGGCCCACAGTGACATTGCTCATGGCGATAGTGCCTTTGGTGACAGTGCTCATGGAGAAATTGCCCATCCTGACAATGCTCATGGTGACATTGTCCTTTGAGATAGTACCCATGTTGACAGTGCCCATGGTGACGTGCTCATGTTGACAGTGCTCACAGTGATAGTGCCCATGGTGATATTGCCCATGGTGGAAGTGGCCATGGTGCCCTTGCCAACAGTGACAGTGCCCACGCTGACAGTTCTCATTGTGATAGTGCCCATGGTGACAGTGCACATGGTGATACTCGCAATGGTGACAGTGCTCATGGTTGCAGTACCCATGGTGACAGTGCTCAAAATGACAGTGACAGTGGTGGCAGTGACCATGGTGACAGTGCCCACGGTGACATTGCCTTTGGTGAAACTTCTCGAAGTGACATTGCCCACGGTGACAGGGCTCATGGTGACGTGCTCATGTTGAGAGTGCTCACAGCGTTAGTGCCCATGGTGACATTGCCCATGGTGGAATTGCTCACGATGGCAGTGCCCACAGTGACAGTACTCACTCTGAGAGTTGTCATGGTGATAGTGCCCATGGTGACAGTGCGCCTGGTGATACTGCCAATGGTGACAGTACTCATGGTGACAGTACTCATGGTTGCAGTACCCATGGTGACAGTGCTCAAAATGGCATTTCCCATGGGGACATTGCCCATGGTGACATTGCCTATTGTGACACTTCTCACGGTGACATTTCCCATGGTGACATGGCTCATGGTGACACTCCGCATTGTGACAGTGCCCATGGTGACAGTGCTCACAGTGAAAGTGCTCAACGTAATACTGTTTACGTTGAGAGTGCCCAAGGTGAAAATACCCATGGTGAGAGTACTCATCGAGAAATTGCCCATGGTTACATTTCTCATAGTAACAGTTCTCATGGTGACAGTGCTCATGGTTGCAGTGCCCTCGGTGGCAGTGCTCGTGGTGTCAGTGCTCATGGTGACAGTGCTCATGGTGGCAGTTCCCATGGTGAGAGTACCAATGGGGCATTGCACATCGTGACAGTGCCCATGGCAACCGTGCTTACGGTGATATGACCCATGGTGACAGTTATCACGCCTGTTGTGCCGAGGCTGATAATGCTCCCGGTGATAGTGCCCATGGTTACGGTGCCCATGCTGACAGTGTTCAGAGTAATAGTGAGCATAGTGATAGTGTACTTGGTGAGTGTGCCCATGGTGACTGTGCCCAAGATGACAGTACACATGGTGATACAACACAATGTGATAGTGCCCTTGTGGACAGTGCGCATGGTGATAGTTCTCACGGTGACATTGCCTATGATGACAATGCTCATGGTGACAGTGCCCATGGTGACCGTTCTCACGTTCATAGTGCCCATGGTGACAGTTCGTATGGTGAAAGTGCTCATGATGACAGTGCCCATGTTGGTAGTTCCATTGGTGACAGTGCTCACAGTGATAGTGACCATGGTAAGATTGCAGATTGTGGCTGTGCCATTGCCCATGATGACAGTACTCATGGTGACAGTGCTCATGGTGATAGTGTCCAAGGTGACAGTGCACATGGTGGCACTGAAAAATAGTTATAGTTCCCATGGTGACAGTGCTCATGTTGACCGTGCACAAGGTGACAACCCATGCTGACTGTGCTTACGTGACTGGGCTCATGGTTGCATTACCCATTGTGACAGTGCTCACAGTTACAATGCTCATATTAACTGTGCTCACCATGATAGTGTCTATGGTGACAGTGATCACAGTGATAGTGCCGATGGTGATAGTGCTCACGGTGATAGTGGCCATGATTAAGGTGCCCAAGGTGACAGAGTTCACGGTCATAGTGAGCATAGTGAGTGTGCACTTGTTGACCGTGACCACACAGAGAGAGCAAATGGTGATAATTCTCAAGTTGGTAGTGTCCATGGTGGCAGTGCCCATGGACACCACCGACAAAGTGATAGTGCTCACTGTGACAGGGCCCAAGGGGACAGTGCAAACCGTGACTTTGCCTATCGTGACAGTGCTCACAGTGCAAATTCCATCGTGACAGTGACCATGGTGACCGTTCTAATGCTGATAGTGCCCATGGCGATAATTCCCATGGTGAGAGTCCTCACGGTGATAGTGCCCATGGTGACAGTTCCCATTCTGAAAGTGCTTATGATGACAGAGCCTATGTTGGTAATTCCCATGGTGACACTTCTCACAGTGATACTGACAATGGTTACAGTTCACATGTTGGCCGTGCCCTTGGTGACAGTGCCCATGAAGACAGTACTTATGGTGACAGTTTTCTCGGTGACAGTGCCCATGGTGAGAGTGCGCATGGTGGTAGTGCACATGGTGTCACTGAAAAATTTTGACAGGGCTCATGGTGACAGTGCTCACGGTAAAAACCCATGCTCACAGTATTCACAGAGACCCTGCTCATGGTGGCAGTACCCATGGTGACAGTGCTCACAGTGACAGTGCCCACTGTATGAGTGCCCATGTTGAGAGTGCTCATGGTGACACTGACCACGGTGACATTGCCTATGGTGACAGTGCTCATGGTGACAGTGCCCATGGTGACCCTGACCACAGTGAGAATGCTCACAGTGATAGTGCCAATGGTGACAGCACTCATGTTGACAGCCCCCATTGTGCAAGGTGCCATGGTGACAGTGACCATGGTGAGAGATCTCATGGTGATAGCGCTCACGGTTATAGTCTTCATGGTGACAGTGCAAATGGTGACAATACATAGGGTGATAGTACTCATGGTGAAAATACCCATGGTAGCAGTTCTCATAGTGACAGTGCTCATGGGGGAAGTGCCCATGCTGACAGTGCTCATTGTGGCAGTGCTCATGGTGACAGTACCGATGAGGCCAGTGATTATGGTGATTGTGTTCACAGTGGCTGTGCTCATGGAGATAGTGCTCACGGTGACCGTCCCCATGATGACAGTGCCCAGGGTGACAGTGCTCACGGGGAAAGTGCCAATGCTAACATTAACCATGGTGATAGTGCCCCTGGTGACACGGCCCACAGTGACATTGCTCATGGCGATGGTGCCTTGGTGACAGTGCTCACGGTGAAATTGCCCATCCTGACAATGCTCATGGTGACATTGCCCTTTGAGATAGTACCCATGTTGACAGTGCCCATGGTTACGTGCTCATGTTGACAGAGCTCACAGTGATAGTGCCCATGGTGACATTGCCCATGGTGGAAGTGGCTATGGTGCATTTGCCAACAGTGACAGTGCCCACGCTGACAGTTCTCATTGTGATAGTGCCCATGGTGACAGTGCACATGGTGATACTGGCAATGGTGACAGTGCTCATGGTTGCAGTACCCATGGTGACAGTGCTCAAAATGACAGTGACAACGGTGGCAGTGACCATGGTGACAGTGCCCATGGTGACATTGCCCATGGTGGAAGTGGCCATGGTGCCCTTGCCAACAGTGACAGTGCCCACGCTGACAGTTCTCATTGTGATAGTGCCCATGGTGACAATGCACATGGTGATACTCGCAATGGTGACAGTGCTCATGGTGACAGTGCTCATGGTTGCAGTACCCATGGTGACAGTGCTCAAAATGACAGTGACAGTGGTGGCAGTGACCATGGTGACAGTGCCCACAGTGACATTGCCTTTGGTGAAACTTCTCACAGTGACATTGCCCATGGTGACAGGGCTCATGGTGACGTGCTCATGTTGAGAGTGCTCACAGCGTTAGTGCCCATGGTGACATTGCCCATGGTGGAATTGCTCACGATGGCAGTGCCCACAGTGACAGCGCTCACTCTGAGAGTTGTCATGGTGATAGTGCCCATGGTGACAGTGCGCCTGGTGATACTGCCAATGGTGACAGTACTCATGGTGACAGTACTCATGGTTGCAGTACCCATGGTGACAGTGCTCAAAATGGCATTTCCCATGGGGACATTGCCCATGGTGACATTGCCTATGGTGACACTTCTCACGGTGACATTTCTCATGGTGACATGGCTCATGGTGACATTCCGCATTGTGACAGTGCCCATGGTGACAGTGCTCACAGTGAAAGTGCTCAACGTAATACTGTTTACGTTGAGAGTGCCCAAGGTGAAAATACCCATGGTGAGAGTACTCATCGAGAAATTGCCCATGGTTACATTTCTCATAGTAACAGTTCTCATGGTGACAGTGCTCTTGGTTGCAGTGCCCTCAGTGGCAGTGCTCGTGGTGTCAGTGCTCATGGTGACAGTGCTCATGGTGGCAGTTCCCATGGTGAGAGTACCAATGGGGCATTGCACATCGTGACAGTGCCCTTGGCAACCGTGCTCACGGTGATATGACCCATGGTGACAGTTATCACGCCTGTTGTGCCGAGGCTGATAATGCTCCCGGTGATAGTGCCCATGGTTCCGGTGCCCATGGTGACAGTGTTCAGAGTAATAGTGTGCACAGTTATAGTGTACTTGGTGAGTGTGCCTATGGTGACTGTGCCCAAGATGACAGTACACATGGTGATACAACTCAATGTGATAGTGCCCTTGTGGACAGTGTGCATGGTGATAGTTCTCACGGTGACATTGCCTGTGATGACAATGCTCATGGTGACAGTGCCCATGGTGACCATTCTCATGTTCATAGTTCCCCTGGTGACAGTTCGTATGGTGAAAGTGCTCATGATGACAGTGCCCATGTTGGTAGTTCCATTGGTGACAGTGCTCACAGTGATAGTGACCATGGTAAGATTGCAGATGGTGGCTGTGCCATTGCCCAAGATGACAGTACTCATGGTGACAGTGCTCATGGTGATAGTGTCCAAGGTGACAGTGCACATGGTGGCACTGAAAAATAGTTTTAGTGCCCATGGTGACAGTGCTCATGCTGACCGTGCACAAGGTGACAACCCATGCCGACTGTGCTCACGGTGACTGGGCTCATGGTTGCATTACCCATTGTGACAGTGCTCACAGTTACAATGCTCATGTTAACTGTGCTCACCATGATAGTGTCTATGGTGACAGTGATCACAGTGATAGTGCCGATGGTGATAGTGCTCACAGTGATAGTGCCCATGATTAAGGTGCCCATGGTGACAGTGTTCACGGTCATAGTGAGCATAGTGAGAGTGCACTTGTTGACCGTGACCACGCAGAGAGAACAAATGGTGATAATTGTCAAGTTGGTAGTGTCCATGGTGGCAGTGCCCATGGACACCACCGTCAAAGTCATAGTGCTCACTGTGACAGGGACCAAGGGGACAGTGCAAACCGTGACTTTGCCTATCGTGACAGAGCTCACAGTGACAAATTCCATCGTGACAGTGACCACGGTGAAAGTTCTAATGCTGATAGTGCCCATGGCGATAATTCCCATGGTGAGAGTCCTCACGGTGATAGTGCCCATGGTGAAAGTTCCCGTTCGGAAGGGGTCATGATGACAGTGCCTATGTTGGTAATTCCCATGGTGAAACTTCTCACAGTGATACTGACAATGGTTACAGTTCACATGTTGGCCGTGCTCTTGGTGACAGTGCCCATGAAGACAATACTTATGGTGACAGTTTTCTCGGTGACAGTGCCCATTGTGACAGTGTTCGTGATCGTAGTGCACATGGTGTCACTGAAAAATTGTGACAGGGCTCATGGTGACAGCACTCACGGTAAAAAACCCATGCTGACAGTACTCACAGAGACACTGCTCATGGTGGCAGTACCCATGGTGACAGTGCTCACAGTGACAGTGCCCACTGTATGAGTGCCCATGTTGACAGTGCTCATGGTGACACTGACCATGGTGACATTGCCTATGGTGACAGTGCTCATGGTGACAGTGCCCATGGTGACACTTACCACAGTGAGAATGCTCACGGTGATAGTGCCAATGGTGACAGCACTCATGTTGACAGCCCCCATTGTGCAAGGTGCCATGGTGACAGTGACCATGGTGAGAGATCTCATGGTGATAGCGCTCACGATTATACTCTTCATGGTGACAGTGCAAATGGTGACAATACACAGGGTGAGAGTACTCATGGTGAAAATACCCATGGTAGCAGTTCTCATAGTGACAGTGCTCATTGGGGAAGTGCCCATGCTGACAGTGCTCATTGGGGCAGTGCTCATGGTGACAGTACCGATGAGGCCAGTGATTATGGTGGTGGTGTTCACAGTGGTGGTGCTCATGGAGATAGAGCTCACGGTGACCGTGCCCATGATGACAGTGCCCAGGGTGAGAGTGCTCACGGGGAAAGTGCCAATGATAACATTAACCATGGTGATAGTGCCCCTAGTGACACGGCCCACAGTGACATTGCTCATGGCGATAATACCTTTGGTGACAGTGCTCATGGTGAAATTGCCCATCCTGACAATGCTCATGGTGACATTGCCCTTTGAGATAGTACCCATGTTGACAGTACCCATGGTGACGTGCTCATGTTGACAGTGCTCACAGTGTTAGTGCCCATGGTGACATTGCCCATGGTGGAAGTGGCCATGGTGCCCTTGCCAACAGTGACAGTGCCCACGCTGAGAGTTCTCTTTGTGATAGTGCCCATGGTGACAGTGCACATGGTGATACTCGCAATGGTGACAGTGCTCATGGTTGCACTACCCATGGTGACAGTGCTCAAAATGACTGTGACAGTGGTGGCAGTGACCATGGTGACAGTGCCCACGGTGACATTGCCTATGGTGAAACTTCTCACAGTGACATTGCCCATGGTGACAGGGCTCATGGTGACGTGCTCATGTTGAGAGTGCTCACAGCGTTAGTGCCCATGGTGACATTGCCCATGGTGGAATTGCTCACGATGGCATTGCCCACAGTGACAGTTCTCACTCTGAGAGTTGTCATGGTGATAGTGCCCATGGTGACAGTGCGCCTGGTGATACTGCCAATGGTGACAGTACTCATGGTGACAGTACTCATGGTTGCAGTACCCATGGTGACAGTGCTCAAAATGGCATTTCCCATGGGGACATTGACCATGGTGACATTGCCTATGGTTACACTTTTCACGGTGACATTTCCCATGGTGACATGGCTCACGGTGACACTCCGCATTGTGAAAGTGCCCATGGTGACAGTGCTCACAGTGAAAGTGCTCAAGGTAATACTGTTTACGTTGAGAGTGCCCATGGTGAAAATACCCATGGTGAGAGTACTCATCGAGAATTGCCCATGGTTACATTTCTCATAGTAACAGTTCTCATGGTGACAGTGCTCATGGTTGCAGTGCCCTCGGTGGCAGTGCTTGTGGTGTCAGTGCTCATGGTGACAGTGCTCATGGTGGCAGTTCCCATGGTAAGAGTACCAATGGGGCATTGCACATCATGACAGTGCCCATGGCAACCGTTCTCACGGTGATATGACACATGGTGACAGTTATCACGCCTGTTGTGCTGATGCTGATAATGCTCCCGGTGATAGTGCCCATGGTTACGGTGCCCATGGTGACAGTGTTCAGAGTAATAGTGAGCATAGTGATAGTGTACTTGGTGAGTGTGCCCATGGTGACTGTGCCCAAGATGACAGTACACATGGTGATACAACTCAATGTGATAGTGCCCTAGTGGACAGTGCGCATGGTGATAGTTCTCACGGTGACATTGCCTGTGATGACAATGCTCATGGTGACAGTACCCATGGTGAACATTCTCACGTTCATAGAGCCCAAGGTGACAGTTTGTATGGTGAAAGTGCTCATGATGACAGTACCCATGTTGGTAGTTCCATTGGTGACAGTGCTCACAGTTATAGTAACCATGGTAAGATTGCTGATGGTGGCTGTGCCATTGCCCATGATGACAGTACTCATGGTGACAGTGCTCATGGTGATAGTGTCCAAGGTGACAGTGCACATGGTGGCACTGAAAAATAGTTATAGTGCCCATGGTGACAGTGCTCATGCTGACCGTGCAAAAGGTGACAACCCATGCTGACTGTGCTCACGGTGACTGGGTTCATTGTTGCATTACCCATTGTGACAGTGCTCACAGTTACAATGCTCATGTTAACTGTGCTCACCATGATAGTGTCTATGGTGACAGTGATCACAGTGATAGTGCCGATGGTGATAGTGCTCACGGTGATAGTGCCCATGATTAAGGTGCCCATGGTGACAGTGTTCACGGTCATAGTGAGCATAGTGAGAGTGCACTTGTTGACCGTGACCACGCAGAGAGAACAAATGGTGATAATTCCAAAGTTGGTAGTGTCCATGGTGGCAGTGCCCATGGACACCACCGTCAAAGTGATAGTGCTCACTGTGACAGGGCCCAAAGGGACAGTGCAAACCGTGACTTTGCCTATCGTGAGAGCGCTCACAGTGACAAATTCCATCGTGACAGTGACCATGGTGACTGTTCTAATGCTGATAGTGCCCATGGCGATAATTCCCATGGTGAGAGTTCTCACGGTGATAGTGCCCATGGTGACAGTTCCCGTTCTGAACGTGCTCATGATGACAGTGCCTATGTTGGTAATTCCCATGGTGACACTTCTCACAGTGATACTGACAATGGTTACAGTTCACATGTTGGCCGTGCCCTCGGTGACTGTGCCCTTGAAGACAGTACTTATGGTGACAGTTTTCTCGGTGACAGTGCACATGGTGAGAGTGTGCATGGTGGTAGTGCACATGGTTGCACTACCATGGTGACAGTGCTCAAAATGACTGTGACAGTGGTGGCAGTGACCATGGTGACAGTGCCCACGGTGCCATTGCCTATGGTGAAACTTCTCACAGTGACATAGCCCGTGGTGACAGGGCTCATGGTGACATGCTCATGTTGAGAGTGCTCACAGCGTTAGTGCCCGTGGTGACATTGCCCATGGTGGAATTGCTCACGATGGCAGTGCCCACAGTGACAGTACTCACTCTGAGAGTTTTCATGGTGATAGTGCCCATGGTGACAGTGCGCCTGGTGATACTGCCAATGGTGACAGTACTCATGGTGACAGTACTCATGGTTGCAGTACCCATGGTGACAGTGCTCAAAATGGCATTTCCCTAGGTGATATTGCCCATGGTGACTTTGCCTATGGTGACACTTCTCACGGTGACATTACCCATGGTGACATGGCTCATGGTGACATTCCGCATTGTGACAGTGCCCATGGTGACAGTGCTCACAGTGAAAGTGCTCAAGGTAATTCTGTTTACTTTGAGAGTGCCCAAGGTGAAAATACCCATGGTGAGAGTACTCATCGAGAAATTGCCCATGGTTACATTTCTCATAGTAACATTTCTCATGGTGACAGTGCTCATGGTTGCAGTGCCCTCGGTGGCAGTGCTCGTGGTGTCAGTGCTCATGGTGACAGTGCTCATGGTGGCAGTTCCCATGGTGAGAGTACCAATGGGGCATTGCACATCGTGACAGTGCCCATGGCAACCGTGCTCACGGTGATATGACACATGGTGACAGTTATCACGCCTGTTGTGCCGAGGCTGATAATGATCCCGGTGATAGTGCCCATGGTTACGGTGCCCATGGTGACAGTGTTCAGAGTAATAGTGAGCATAGTGACAGTGTATTTGGTGAGTGTGCCCATGGTGACTGTGCCCAAGATGACAGTACACATGGTGATACAACTCAATGTGATAGTGCCCTTTTGGACAGTGCGCATGGTGATAGTTCTCACGGTGACATTGCCTGTGATGACAATGCTCATGGTGACAGTGCCCATGGTGACCGTTCTCACGTTCATAGTGCCCATGGTGAGAGTTCGTATGGTGAAAGTGCTCATGATGACAGTGCCCATGATGTTAGTTCCATTGGTGACAGTGCACACAGTGATAGTGACCATGGTAAGATTGCAGATGGTGGCTGTGCCATTGCCCATGATGACAGTACTCATGGTGACAGTGCTCATGGTGATAGTGTCCAAGGTGACAGTGCACATGGTGGCACTGAAAAATAGTTATAGTGCCCATGGTGACAGTGCTCATGCTGACCTTGCACAAGGTGACAACCCATGCTGACTGTGCTTACGTGACTGGGCTCATGGTTGCATTACCGATTGTGACAGTGCTCACAGTTACAATGCTCATGTTAACTGTGCTCACCATGATAGTGTCTATGGTGACAGTGATCACAGTGATAGTGCCGATGGTGATAGTGCTCACAGTGATAGTGCCCATGATTAAGGTGCCCATGGTGACAGTGTTCACGGGCATAGTGAGCATAGTGAGAGTGCACTTGTTGACCGTGACCACGCAGAGAGAACGAATGGTGAGAATTCTCAAGTTGGTAGTGTCCATGGTGGTAGTGACCATGGACACCACCGTCAAAGTGATAGTGCTCACTGTTACGGGGCCCAAGGGGACAGTGCAAACCGTGACTTTGCCTATCCTGACAGTGCTCACAGTGACAAATTCCATCGTGACAGTAACCACGGTGACCGTTCTAATGCTGATAGTGCCCATGGCGATAATTCCCATGGTGAGAGTCCTCACGGTGAAAGTGCCCATGTTGACAGTTCCCGTTCTGAACGTGCTCATGATGACAGTTCCTATGTTGGTAATTCCCATGGTGACACTTCTCACAGTGATACTGAAAATGGTTACAGTTCACATGTTGGCCGTGCCCTTGGTGACTGTGCCCATGAAGACAATACTTATGGTGACAGTTTTCTCGGTGACAGTGCCCATGGTGAGAGTGCACATGGTGGTAGTGCACATGGTGTCACTGAAAAATTGTGACAGGGCTCATGGTGACTGTGCTCACGGTAAAAAACCCATGCTGACAGTACTCACAGAGACACTGCTCATGGTGACAGTACCCATGGTGACAGTGCTCACAGTGACAGTGCCCACTGTGTGAGTGCCAATGTTGACAGTGCTCATGGTGACACTGACCACGGTGACATTGCCTATGGTGACAGTGCTCATGGTGACAGTGCCCATGGTGACACTGACCACAGTGAGAATGCTCACGGTGATAGTGCCAATGGTGACAGCACTCATGTTGACAGCCCCCATTGTGCAAGGTGCCATGGTGACAGAGACCATGGTGAGAGATCTCATGGTGATAGCGCTCACGGTTATAGTCTTCATGGTGACAGTGCAAATGGTGACAATACACAGGGTGAGAGTACTCATGGTGAAAATACCCATGGTAGCAGTTCTCATAGTGACAGTGCTCATGGGGGAAGTGCCCATGCTGACAGTGCTCATTGTGGCAGTGCTCATGGTGACAGTACCGATGAGGCCAGTGATTATGGTGATGGTGTTCACAGTGGCTGTGCTCATGGAGATAGTGCTCACGGAGACCGTGCCGATGATGACAGTGCCCAGGGTGACAGTGCTCACGGGGAAAGTGCCAATGATAACATTAACCATGGTGATAGTGCCCCTGGTGACACGGCCCACAGTGACATTGCTCATGGCGATAGTGCCTTTGGTGACAGTGCTCATGGAGAAATTGCCCATCCTGACAATGCTCATGGTGACATTGTCCTTTGAGATAGTACCCATGTTGACAGTGCCCATGGTGACGTGCTCATGTTGACAGTGCTCACAGTGATAGTGCCCATGGTGATATTGCCCATGGTGGAAGTGGCCATGGTGCCCTTGCCAACAGTGACAGTGCCCACGCTGACAGTTCTCATTGTGATAGTGCCCATGGTGACAGTGCACATGGTGATACTCGCAATGGTGACAGTGCTCATGGTTGCAGTACCCATGGTGACAGTGCTCAAAATGACAGTGACAGTGGTGGCAGTGACCATGGTGACAGTGCCCACGGTGACATTGCCTTTGGTGAAACTTCTCGCAGTGACATTGCCCATGGTGACAGGGCTCATGGTGACGTGCTCATGTTGAGAGTGCTCACAGCGTTAGTGCCCATGGTGACATTGCCCATGGTGGAATTGCTCACGATGGCAGTGCCCACAGTGACAGTACTCACTCTGAGAGTTGTCATGGTGATAGTGCCCATGGTGACAGTGCGCCTGGTGATACTGCCAATGGTGACAGTACTCATGGTGACAGTACTCATGGTTGCAGTACCCATGGTGACAGTGCTCAAAATGGCATTTCCCATGGGGATATTGCCCATGGTGACATTGCCTATTGTGACACTTCTCACGGTGACATTTCCCATGGTGACATGGCTCATGGTGACACTCCGCATTGTGACAGTGCCCATGGTGACAGTGCTCACAGTGAAAGTGCTCAACGTAATACTGTTTACGTTGAGAGTGCCCAAGGTGAAAATACCCATGGTGAGAGTACTCATCGAGAAATTGCCCATGGTTACATTTCTCTGAGTAACAGTTCTCATGGTGACAGTGCTCATGGTTGCAGTGCCCTCGTTGGCAGTGCTCGTGGTGTCAGTGCTCATGGTGACAGTGCTCATGGTGGCAGTTCCCATGGTGAGAGTACCAATGGGGCATTGCACATCATGACAGTGCCCATGGCAACCGTGCTTACGGTGATATGACCCATGGTGACAGTTATCACGCCTGTTGTGCCGAGGCTGATAATGCTCCCGGTGATAGTGCCCATGGTTACGGTGCCCATGGTGACAGTGTTCAGAGTAATAGTGAGCATAGTGATAGTGTACTTGGTGAGTGTGCCCATGGTGACTGTGCCCAAGATGACAGTACACATGGTGATACAACTCAATGTGATAGTGCCCTTGTGGACAGTGCGCATGGTGATAGTTCTCACGGTGACATTGCCTATGATGACAATGCTCATGGTGACAGTGCCCATGGTGACCGTTCTCATGTTCATAGTGCCCATGGTGACAGTTCGTATGGTGAAAGTGCTCATGATGACAGTGCCCATGTTGGTAGTTCCATTGGTGACAGTGCTCACAGTGATAGTGACCATGGTAAGATTGCAGATTGTGGCTGTGCCATTGCCCATGATGACAGTACTCATGGTGACAGTGCTCATGGTGATAGTGTCCAAGGTGACAGTGCACATGGTGGCACTGAAAAATAGTTATAGTTCCCATGGTGACAGTGCTCATGCTGACCGTGCACAAGGTGACAACCCATGCTGACTGTGCTTACGTGACTGGGCTCATGGTTGCATTACCCATTGTGACAGTGCTCACAGTTACAATGCTCATATTAACTGTGCTCACCATGATAGTGTCTATGGTGACAGTGATCACAGTGATAGTGCCGATGGTGATAGTGCTCACGGTGATAGTGGCCATGATTAAGGTGCCCAAGGTGACAGAGTTCACGGTCATAGTGAGCATAGTGAGTGTGCACTTGTTGACCGTGACCACACAGAGAGAGCAAATGGTGATAATTCTCAAGTTGGTAGTGTCCATGGTGGCAGTGCCCATGGACACCACCGACAAAGTGATAGTGCTCACTGTGACAGGGCCCAAGGGGACAGTGCAAACCGTGACTTTGCCTATCGTGACAGTGCTCACAGTGCAAATTCCATCGTGACAGTGACCATGGTGACCGTTCTAATGCTGATAGTGCCCATGGCGATAATTCCCATGGTGAGAGTCCTCACGGTGATAGTGCCCATGGTGACAGTTCCCGTTCTGAAAGTGCTTATGATGACAGTGCCTATGTTGGTAATTCCCATGGTGACACTTCTCACAGTGATACTGACAATGGTTACAGTTCACATGTTGGCCGTGCCCTTGGTGACAGTGCCCATGAAGACAGTACTTATGGTGACAGTTTTCTCGGTGACAGTGCCCATGGTGAGAGTGCGCATGGTGGTAGTGCACATGGTGTCACTGAAAAATTTTGACAGGGCTCATGGTGACAGTGCTCACGGTAAAAACCCATGCTCACAGTATTCACAGAGACCCTGCTCATGGTGGCAGTACCCATGGTGACAGTGCCCACAGTGACAGTGCCCACTGTATGAGTGCCCATGTTGAGAGTGCTCATGGTGACACTGACCACGGTGACATTGCCTATGGTGACAGTGCTCATGGTGACAGTGCCCATGGTGACCCTGACCACAGTGAGAATGCTCACAGTGATAGTGCCAATGGTGACAGCACTCATGTTGACAGCCCCCATTGTGCAAGGTGCCATGGTGACAGTGACCATGGTGAGAGATCTCATGGTGATAGCGCTCACGGTTATAGTCTTCATGGTGACAGTGCAAATGGTGACCATACATAGGGTGATAGTACTCATGGTGAAAATACCCATGGTAGCAGTTCTCATAGTGACAGTGCTCATGGGGGAAGTGCCCATGCTGACAGTGCTCATTGTGGCAGTGCTCATGGTGACAGTACCGATGAGGCCAGTGATTATGGTGATGGTGTTCACAGTGGCTGTGCTCATGGAGATAGTGCTCACGGTGACCGTGCCCATGATGACAGTGCCCAGGGTGACAGTGCTCACGGGGAAAGTGCCAATGCTAACATTAACCATGGTGATAGTGCCCCTGGTGACACGGCCCACAGTGACATTGCTCATGGCGATAGTGCCTTTGGTGACAGTGCTCATGGTGAAATTGCCCATCCTGACAATTCTCATGGTGACATTGCCCTTTGAGATAGTACCCATGTTGACAGTGCCCATGGTGACGTGCTCATGTTGATAGTGCTTACAGTGATAGTGCCCGTGGTGACATTGCCCATGGTGGAAGTGGCCATGGTGCCCTTGCCAACAGTGACAGTGCCCACGCTGACAGTTCTCATTGTGATAATGCCCATGGTGACAGTGCACATGGTGATACTCGCAATGGTGACAGTGCTCATGGTGTCAGTGTTCATGGTTGCAGTACCCATGGTGACAGTGCTCAAAATGACAGTGACAGTGGTGGCAGTGACCATGGTGACAGTGCCCACGGTGACATTGCCTATGGTGAAACTTCTCACAGTGACATTGCCCGTGGTGACTGGGCTCATGGTGACATGCTCATGTTGAGAGTGCTCACAGCGTTAGTGCCCGTGGTGACATTGCCCATGGTGGAATTGCTCACGATGGCAGTGCCCACAGTGACAGTGCTCACTCTGAGATTTGTCATGGTGATAGTGCCCATGGTGACAGTGCGCCTGGTGATACTGCCAATGGTGACAGTACTCATGGTGACAGTACTCATGGTTGCAGTACCCATGGTGACAGTGCTCAAAATGGCATTTCCCTTGGTGATATTGCCCATGGTGACTTTGCCTATGGTGACACTTCTCACGGTGACATTTCCCATGGTGACATGGCTCATGGTGACACTCCGCATAGTGACAGTGCCCAAGGTGACAGTGCTCACTGTGATAGTGCTCATGATAATACTGTTTACGTTGAGAGTGCCCAAGGTGAAAATACCCATTGTGAGAGTACTCATCGAGACGTTGCCCATGGTTACATTTCTCATAGTAACAGTTCTCATGGTGACAGTGCTCATGGTTGCAGTGCCCTCAGTGGCTGTGATCGTGGTGTCAGTGCTCATGGTGACAGTGCTCATGGTGGCAGTTCCCATGGTGAGAGTACCAATGGGGCATTGCACATCGTGACAGTGCCCATGGCAACCGTGCTCACGGTGATATGACCCATGGTGACAGTTATCACGCCTGTTGTGCCGAGGCTGATAATGCTCCCGGTGATAGTGCCTATGGTTACGGTGCCCATGGTGACAGTGTTCAGAGTAATAGTGAGCATAGTGATAGTGTACTTGGTGAGTGTGCCCATGGTGACTGTGCCCAAGATGACAGTACACATGGTGATACAACTCAATGTGATAGTGCCCTTGTGGACAGTGCACATGGTGATAGTTCTCACGGTGACATTGCCTGTGATGACAATGCTCATGGTGACAGTGCCCATGGTGACCGTTCTCACGTTCATAGTGCCCATGGTGAGAGTTCGTATGGTGAAAGTGCTCATGATGACAGTGCCCATGATGTTAGTTCCATTGGTGACAGTGCTCACAGTGATAGTGACCATGGTAAGACTGCAGATGGTGGCTGTGCCATTGCCCATGATGACAGTACTCATGGTGACAGTGCTCATGGTGATAGTGTCCAAGGTGACAGTGCACATGGTGGCACTGAAAAATAGTTATAGTGCCCAAGGTGACAGTGCTCATGCTGACCGTGCACAAGGTGACAACCCATGCTGACTGTGCTTACGTGACTGGGCTCATGGTTGCATTACCCATTGTGACAGTGCTCACAGTTACAATGCTCATGTTAACTGTGCTCACCATGATAGTGTCTATGGTGAGAGTGATCACAGTGATAGTGCCGATGGTGATAGTGCTCACAGTGATAGTGCCCATGATTAAGGTGCCCATGGTGACAGTGTTCACGGTCATAGTGAGCATAGTGAGAGTGCACTTGTTGACCGTGACCACGCAGAGAGAACAAATGGTGAGAATTCTCAAGTTGGTAGTTTCCATGGTGGCAGTGACCATGGACACCCCCGTCAAAGTGATAGTGCTCACTGTTACAGGGCCCAAGGGGACAGTGCAAACCGTGACTTTGCCTATCGTGACAGTGCTCACAGTGACAAATTCCATCGTGACAGTGACCACGGTGACCGTTCTAATGCTGATAGTGCCCTTGGCGATAATTCCCATGGTGAGAGTCCTCACGGTGAAAGTGCCCATGGTGACAGTTCCCGTTCTGAACGTGCTCATGATGACAGTTCCTATGTTGGTAATTCCCATGGTGACACTTCTCACAGTGATACTGACAAGGGTTACTGTTCACATGTTGGCCGTGCCCTTGATGACTGGGCCCATGAAGACAGTACTTATGGTGACAGTTTTCTTGGTGACAGTGCCCATGGTGAGAGTGCACATGGTGGTAGTGCACATGGTGTCACTGAAAAATTGTGACAGGGCTCATGGTGACAGTGCTCACGGTAAAAAACCCATGCTGACACTACTCACAGAGACACTGCTCATGGTGACAGTACCCATGGTGACAGTGCTCACAGTGACAGTGCCCACTGTATGAGTGCCCATGTTGACAGTGCTCATGGTGACACTGACCACGGTGACATTGCCTATTGTGACAGTGCTCATGGTTTCTGTGCCCATGGTGACACTGACCACAATGAGAATGCTCACGGTGATAGTGCCAATGGTGACAGCACTCATGTTGACAGCCCCCATTGTGCAAGGTGCCATGGTGACAGAGACCATGGTGAGAGATCTCATGGTGATAGCGCTCACTGTTATAGTCTTCATGGTGACAGTGCAAATGGTGACAATACACAGGGTGAGAGTACTCATGGTGAAAATACCCATGGTAGCAGTTCTCATAGTGACAGTGCTCATGGGGGAAGTGCCCATGCTGACAGTGCTCATTGTGGCAGTGCTCATGGTGACAGTACCGATGAGGCCAGTGATTATGGTGATGGTGTTCACAGTGGCTGTGCTCATGGAGATAGTGCTCACGGTGACCGTGCCCATGATGACAGTGCCCTGGGTGACAGTGCTCACGGGGAAAGTGCCAATGATAACATTAACCATGGTGATAGTGCCCCTGGTGACACGGCCCACAGTGACATTGCTCATGGCGATAGTGATTTGGTGACAGTGCTCATGGTGAAATTGCCCATCCTGACAATTCTCATGGTGACATTGTCCTTTGAGATAGTACCCATGTTGACAGTGCCCATGGTGATGTGCTCATGTTGACAGTGCTCACAGTGATAGTGCCCATGGTGATATTGCCCATGGTGGAAGTGGCCATGGTGCCCTTGCCAACAGTGACAGTGCCCACGCTGACAGTTCTCATTGTGATAGTGCCCATGGTGACAGTGCACATGGTGATACTCGCAATGGTGACAGTGCTCATGGTTGCAGTACCCATGGTGACAGTGCTCAAAATGACAGTGACAGTGGTGGCAGTGACCATGGTGACAGTGCCCACGGTGACATTGCCTATGGTGAAACTTCTCACAGTGACATTGCCCATGGTGACAGGGCTCATGGTGACGTGCTCATGTTGAGAGTGCTCACAGCGTTAGTGCCCTTGGTGACATTGCCCATGGTGGAATTGCTCACGATGGCAGTGCCCACAGTGACAGTACTCACTCTGAGAGTTGTCATGGTGATAGTGCCCATGGTGACAGTGTGCCTGGTGATACTGCCAATGGTGACAGTACTCATGGTGACAGTACTCATGGTTGCAGTACCCATGGTGACAGTGCTCAAAATGGCATTTCCCATGGTGACATTGCCCATGGTGACATTGCCTATGGTGACACTTCTCACGGTGACATTTCCCATGGTGACATGGCTCATGGTGACATTCCGCATTGTGACAGTGCCCATGGTGACAGTGCTCACAGTGAAAGTGCTCAACGTAATACTGTTTACGTTGAGAGTGCCCAAGGTGAAAATACCCATGGTGAGAGTACTCATCGAGAAATTGCCCATGGTTACATTTCTCATAGTAACAGTTCTCATGGTGACAGTGCTCTTGGTTGCAGTGCCCTCAGTGGCAGTGCTCGTGGTGTCAGTGCTCATGGTGACAGTGCTCATGGTGGCAGTTCCCATGGTGAAAGTACCAATGGGGCATTGCACATCGTGATAGTGCCCATGGCAACCGTGCTCACGGTGATATGACCCATGGTGACAGTTATCACGCCTGTTGTGCCGAGGCTGATAATGCTCCCGGTGATAGTGCCCATGGTTCCGGTGCCCATGGTGACAGTGTTCAGAGTAATAGTGTGCACAGTTATAGTGTACTTGGTGAGTGTGCCCATGGTGACTGTGCCCAAGATGACAGTACACATGTATATACAACTCAATGTGATAGTGCCCTTGTGGACAGTGTGCATGGTGATAGTTCTCACGGTGACATTGCCTGTGATGACAATGCTCATGGTGACAGTGCCCATGGTGACCATTCTCATGTTCATAGTTCCCATGGTGACAGTTCGTATGGTGAAAGTGCTCATGATGACAGTGCCCATGTTGGTAGTTCCATTGGTGACAGTGCTCACAGTGATAGTGACCATGGTAAGATTGCAGATGGTGGCTGTGCCATTGCCCAAGATGACAGTACTCATGGTGACAGTGCTCATGGTGATAGTGTCCAAGGTGACAGTGCACATGGTGGCACTGAAAAATAGTTTTAGTGCCCATGGTGACAGTGCTCATGCTGACCGTGCACAAGGTGACAACCCATGCCGACTGTGCTCACGGTGACTGGGCTCATGGTTGCATTACCCATTGTGACAGTGCTCACAGTTACAATGCTCATGTTAACTGTGCTCACCATGATAGTGTCTATGGTGACAGTGATCACAGTGATAGTGCCGATGGTGATAGTGCTCACAGTGATAGTGCCCATGATTAAGGTGCCCATGGTGACAGTGTTCACGGTCATAGTGAGCATAGTGAGAGTGCACTTGTTGACCGTGACCACGCAGAGAGAACAAATGGTGATAATTGTCAAGTTGGTAGTGTCCATGGTGGCAGTGCCCATGGACACCACCGTCAAAGTCATAGTGCTCACTGTGACAGGGACCAAGGTGACAGTGCAAACCGTGACTTTGCCTATCGTGACAGAGCTCACAGTGACAAATTCCATCGTGACAGTGACCACGGTGAAAGTTCTAATGCTGATAGTGCCCATGGCGATAATTCCCATGGTGAGAGTCCTCACGGTGATAGTGCCCATGGTGAAAGTTCCCGTTCGGAAGGGGTCATGATGACAGTGCCTATGTTGGTAATTCCCATGGTGAAACTTCTCACAGTGATACTGACAATGGTTACAGTTTACATGTTGGCCGTGCTCTTGGTGACAGTGCCCATGAAGACAATACTTATGGTGACAGTTTTCTCGGTGACAGTGCCCATTGTGACAGTGTTCATGATGGTAGTGCACATGGTGTCACTGAAAAATTGTGACAGGGCTCATGGTGACAGCACTCACGGTAAAAAACCCATGCTGACAGTACTCACAGAGACACTGCTCATGGTGGCAGTACCCATGGTGACAGTGCTCACAGTGACAGTGCCCACTGTATGAGTGCCCATGTTGACAGTGCTCATGGTGACACTGACCACGGTGACATTGCCTATGGTGACAGTGCTCATGGTGACAGTGCCCATGGTGACACATACCACAGTGAGAATGCTCACGGTGATAATGCCAATGGTGACAGCACTCATGTTGACAGCCCCCATTGTGCAAGGTGCCATGGTGACAGTGACCATGGTGAGAGATCTCATGGTGATAGCGCTCACGGTTATAGTCTTCATGGTGACAGTGCAAATGGTGACAATACACAGGGTGACAGTACTCATGGTGAAAATACCCATGGTAGCAGTTCTCATAGTGACAGTGCTCATTGGGGAAGTGCCCATGCTGACAGTGCTCATTGGGGCAGTGCTCATGGTGACAGTACCGATGAGGCCAGTGATTATGGTGGTGGTGTTCACAGTGGTGGTGCTCATGGAGATAGAGCTCACGGTGACCGTGCCCATGATGACAGTGCCCAGGGTGAGAGTGCTCACGGGGAAAGTGCCAATGATAACATTAACCATGGTGATAGTGCCCCTAGTGACACGGCCCACAGTGACATTGCTCATGGCGATAATACCTTTGGTGACAGTGCTCATGGTGAAATTGCCCATCCTGACAATGCTCATGGTGACATTGCCCTTTGAGATAGTACCCATGTTGACAGTACCCATGGTGACGTGCTCATGTTGACAGTGCTCACAGTGATAGTGCCCATGGTGACATTGCCCATGGTGGAAGTGGCCATGGTGCCCTTGCCAACAGTGACAGTGCCCACGCTGAGAGTTCTCTTTGTGATAGTGCCCATGGTGACAGTGCACATGGTGATACTCACAATGGTGACAGTGCTCATGGTCGCACTACCCATGGTGACAGTGCTCAAAATGACTGTGACAGTAGTGGCAGTGACCATGGTGACAGTGCCCACGGTGACATTGCCTATGGTGAAACTTCTCACAGTGACATTGCCCATGGTGACAGGGCTCATGGTGACGTGCTCAAGTTGAGAGTGCTTACAGCGTTAGTGCCCATGGTGACATTGCCCATTGTGGAATTGCTCACGATGGCATTGCCCACAGTGACATTGCTCACTCTGAGAGTTGTCATGGTGATAGTGCCCATGGTGACAGTGCGCCTGGTGATACTGCCAATGGTGACAGTACTCATGGTGACAGTACTCATGGTTGCAGTACCCATGGTGACAGTGCTCAAAATGGCATTTCCCATGGGGACATTGACCATGGTGACATTGCCTATGGTTACACTTTTCACGGTGACATTTCCCATGGTGACATGGCTCACGGTGACACTCCGCATTGTGAAAGTGCCCATGGTGACAGTGCTCACAGTGAAAGTGCTCAAGGTAATACTGTTTACGTTGAGAGTGCCCATGGTGAAAATACCCATGGTGAGAGTACTCATCGAGAATTGCCCATGGTTACATTTCTCATAGTAACAGTTCTCATGGTGACAGTGCTCATGGTTGCAGTGCCCTCGGTGGCAGTGCTTGTGGTGTCAGTGCTCATGGTGACAGTGCTCATGGTGGCAGTTCCCATGGTAAGAGTACCAATGGGGCATTGCACATCATAACAGTGCCCATGGCAACCGTTCTCACGGTGATATGACACATGGTGACAGTTATCACGCCTGTTGTGCTGATGCTGATAATGCTCCCGGTGATAGTGCCCATGGTTACGGTGCCCATGGTTACAGTGTTCAGAGTAATAGTGAGCATAGTGATAGTGTACTTGGTGAGTGTGCCCATGGTGACTGTGCCCAAGTTGACAGTACACATGGTGATACAACTCAATGTGATAGTGCCCTAGTGGACAGTGCGCATGGTGATAGTTCTCACGGTGACATTGCCTGTGATGACAATGCTCATGGTGACAGTACCCATGGTGAACATTCTCACGTTCATAGAGCCCAAGGTGACAGTTTGTATGGTGAAAGTGCTCATGATGACAGTACCTATGTTGGTAGTTCCATTGGTGACAGTGCTCACAGTTATAGTGACCATGGTAAGATTGCTGATGGTGGCTGTGCCATTGCCCATGATGACAGTACTCATGGTGACAGTGCTCATGGTGATAGTGTCCAAGGTGACAGTGCACATGGTGGCACTGAAAAATAGTTATAGTGCCCATGCTGACAGTGCTCATGCTGACCGTGCAAAAGGTGACAACCCATGCTGACTGTGCTCACGGTGACTGGGTTCATTGTTGCATTACCCATTGTGACAGTGCTCACAGTTACAATGCTCATGTTAACTGTGCTCACCATGATAGTGTCTATGGTGACAGTGATCACAGTGATACTGCCGATGGTGATACTGCTCACGGTGATAGTGCCCATGATTAAGGTGCCCATGGTGACAGTGTTCACGGTCATAGTGAGCATAGTGAGAGTGCACTTGTTGACCGTGACCACGCAGAGAGAACAAATGGTGATAATTCCAAAGTTGGTAGTGTCCATGGTGGCAGTGCCCATGGACACCACCGTCAAAGTGATAGTGCTCACTGTGACAGGGCCCAAAGGGACAGTGCAAACCGTGACTTTGCCTATCGTGAGAGCGCTCACAGTGACAAATTCCATCGTGACAGTGACCATGGTGACTGTTCTAATGCTGATAGTGCCCATGGCGATAATTCCCATGGTGAGAGTTCTCACGGTGATAGTGCCCATGGTGACAGTTCCCGTTCTGAACGTGCTCATGATGACAGTGCCTATGTTGGTAATTCCCATGGTGACACTTCTCACAGTGATACTGAAAATGGTTACAGTTCACATGTTGGCCGTGCCCTCGGTGACTGTGCCCTTGAAGACAGTACTTATGGTGACAGTTTTCTCGGTGACAGTGCACATGGTGAGAGTGTGCATGGTGGTAGTGCACATGGTTGCACTACCATGGTGACAGTGCTCAAAATGACTGTGACAGTGGTGGCAGTGACCATGGTGACAGTGCCCACGGTGCCATTGCCTATGGTGAAACTTCTCACAGTGACATTGCCCGTGGTGACAGGGCTCATGGTGACATGCTCATGTTGAGAGTGCTCACAGCGTTAGTGCCCGTGGTGACATTGCCCATGGTGGAATTGCTCACGATGGCAGTGCCCACAGTGACAGTACTCACTCTGAGAGTTTTCATGGTGATAGTGCCCATGGTGACAGTGCGCCTGGTGATACTGCCAATGGTGACAGTACTCATGGTGACAGTACTCATGGTTGCAGTACCCATGGTGACAGTGCTCAAAATGGCATTTCCCTAGGTGATATTGCCCATGGTGACTTTGCCTATGGTGACACTTCTCACGGTGACATTACCCATGGTGACATGGCTCATGGTGACATTCCGCATTGTGACAGTGCCCATGGTGACAGTGCTCACAGTGAAAGTGCTCAAGGTAATTCTGTTTACTTTGAGAGTGCCCAAGGTGAAAATACCCATGGTGAGAGTACTCATCGAGAAATTGCCCATGGTTACATTTCTCATAGTAACAGTTCTCATGGTGACAGTGCTCATGGTTGCAGTGCCCTCGGTGGCAGTGCTCGTGGTGTCAGTGCTCATGGTGACAGTGCTCATGGTGGCAGTTCCCATGGTGAGAGTACCAATGGGGCATTGCACATCGTGACAGTGCCCATGGCAACCGTGCTCACGGTGATATGACACATGGTGACAGTTATCACGCCTGTTGTGCCGAGGCTGATAATGATCCCGGTGATAGTGCCCATGGTTACGGTGCCCATGGTGACAGTGTTCAGAGTAATAGTGAGCATAGTGACAGTGTATTTGGTGAGTGTGCCCATGGTGACTGTGCCCAAGATGACAGTACACATGGTGATACAACTCAATGTGATAGTGCCCTTGTGGACAGTGCGCATGGTGATAGTTCTCACGGTGACATTGCCTGTGATGACAATGCTCATGGTGACAGTGCCCATGGTGACCGTTCTCACGTTCATAGTGCCCATGGTGAGAGTTCGTATGGTGAAAGTGCTCATGATGACAGTGCCCATGATGTTAGTTCCATTGGTGACAGTGCACACAGTGATAGTGACCATGGTAAGATTGCAGATGGTGGCTGTGCCATTGCCCATGATGACAGTACTCATGGTGACAGTGCTCATGGTGATAGTGTCCAAGGTGACAGTGCACATGGTGGCACTGAAAAATAGTTATAGTGCCCATGGTGACAGTGCTCATGCTGACCGTGCACAAGGTGACAACCCATGCTGACTGTGCTTACGTGACTGGGCTCATGGTTGCATTACCGATTGTGACAGTGCTCACAGTTACAATGCTCATGTTAACTGTGCTCACCATGATAGTGTCTATGGTGACAGTGATCACAGTGATAGTGCCGATGGTCATAGTGCTCACAGTGATAGTGCCCATGATTAAGGTGCCCATGGTGACAGTGTTCACGGTCATAGTGAGCATAGTGAGAGTGCACTTGTTGACCGTGACCACGCAGAGAGAACGAATGGTGAGAATTCTCAAGTTGGTAGTGTCCATGGTGGTAGTGACCATGGACACCACCGTCAAAGTGATAGTGCTCACTATTACGGGGCCCAAGGGGACAGTGCAAACCGTGACTTTGCCTATCCTGACAGTGCTCACAGTGACAAATTCCATCGTGACAGTAACCACGGTGACCGTTCTAATACTGATAGTGCCCATGGCGATAATTCCCATGGTGAGAGTCCTCACGGTGAAAGTGCCCATGTTGACAGTTCCCGTTCTGAACGTGCTCATCATGACAGTTCCTATGTTGGTAATTCCCATGGTGACACTTCTCACAGTGATACTGAAAATGGTTACAGTTCACATGTTGGCCGTGCCCTTGGTGACTTTGCCCATGAAGACAATACTTATGGTGACAGTTTTCTCGGTGACAGTGCCCATGGTGAGAGTGCACATGGTGGTAGTGCACATGGTGTCACTGAAAAATTGTGACAGGGCTCATGGTGACAGTGCTCACGGTAAAAAACCCATGCTGACAGTACTCACAGAGACACTGCTCATGGTGACAGTACCCATGGTGACAGTGCTCACAGTGACAGTGCCCACTGTGTGAGTGCCAATGTTGACAGTGCTCATGGTGACACTGACCACGGTGACATTGCCTATGGTGACAGTGCTCATGGTGACAGTGCCCATGGTGACACTGACCACAGTGAGAATGCTCACGGTGATAGTGCCAATGGTGACAGCACTCATGTTGACAGCCCCCATTGTGCAAGGTGCCATGGTGACAGAGACCATGGTGAGAGATCTCATGGTGATAGCGCTCACGGTTATAGTCTTCATGGTGACAGTGCAAATGGTGACAATACACAGGGTGAGAGTACTCATGGTGAAAATACCCATGGTAGCAGTTCTCATAGTGACAGTGCTCATGGGGGAAGTGCCCATGCTGACAGTGCTCATTGTGGCAGTGCTCATGGTGACAGTACCGATGAGGCCAGTGATTATGGTGATGGTGTTCACAGTGGCTGTGCTCATGGAGATAGTGCTCACGGAGACCGTGCCGATGATGACAGTGCCCAGGGTGACCGTGCTCACGGGGAAAGTGCCAATGATAACATTAACCATGGTGATAGTGCCCCTGGTGACACGGCCCACAGTGACATTGCTCATGGCGATAGTGCCTTTGGTGACAGTGCTCATGGAGAAATTGCCCATCCTGACAATGCTCATGGTGACATTGTCCTTTGAGATAGTACCCATGTTGACAGTGCCCATGGTGACGTGCTCATGTTGACAGTGCTCACAGTGATAGTGCCCATGGTGATATTGCCCATGGTGGAAGTGGCCATGGTGCCCTTGCCAACAGTGACAGTGCCCACGCTGACAGTTCTCATTGTGATAGTGCCCATGGTGACAGTGCACATGGTGATACTCGCAATGGTGACAGTGCTCATGGTTGCAGTACCCATGGTGACAGTGCTCAAAATGACAGTGACAGTGGTGGCAGTGACCATGGTGACAGTGCCCACGGTGACATTGCCTTTGGTGAAACTTCTCGCAGTGACATTGCCCATGGTGACAGGGCTCATGGTGACGTGCTCTTGTTGAGAGTGCTCACAGCGTTAGTGCCCATGGTGACATTGCCCATGGTGGAATTGCTCACGATGGCAGTGCCCACAGTGACAGTACTCACTCTGAGAGTTGTCATGGTGATAGTGCCCATGGTGACAGTGCGCCTGGTGATACTGCCAATGGTGACAGTACTCATGGTGACAGTACTCATGGTTGCAGTACCCATGGTGACAGTGCTCAAAATGGCATTTCCCATGGGGACATTGCCCATGGTGACATTGCCTATTGTGACACTTCTCACGGTGACATTTCCCATGGTGACATGGCTCATGGTGACACTCCGCATTGTGACAGTGCCCATGGTGACAGTGCTCACAGTGAAAGTGCTCAACGTAATACTGTTTACGTTGAGAGTGCCCAAGGTGAAAATACCCATGGTGAGAGTACTCATCGAGAAATTGCCCATGGTTACATTTCTCAGAGTAACAGTTCTCATGGTGACAGTGCTCATGGTTGCAGTGCCCTCGGTGGCAGTGCTCGTGGTGTCAGTGCTCATGGTGACAGTGCTCATGGTGGCAGTTCCCATGGTGAGAGTACCAATGGGGCATTGCACATCGTGACAGTGCCCATGGCAACCGTGCTTACGGTGATATGACCCATGGTGACAGTTATCACGCCTGTTGTGCCGAGGCTGATAATGCTCCCGGTGATAGTGCCCATGGTTACGGTGCCCATGGTGACAGTGTTCAGAGTAATAGTGAGCATAGTGATAGTGTACTTGGTGAGTGTGCCCATGGTGACTGTGCCCAAGATGACAGTACACATGGTGATACAACTCAATGTGATAGTGCCCTTGTGGACAGTGCGCATGGTGATAGTTCTCCCGGTGACATTGCCTATGATGACAATGCTCATGGTGACAGTGCCCATGGTGACCGTTCTCACGTTCATAGTGCCCATGGTGACAGTGCGTATGGTGAAAGTGCTCATGATGACAGTGCCCATGTTGGTAGTTCCATTGGTGACAATGCTCACAGTGATAGTGACCATGGTAAGATTGCAGATTGTGGCTGTGCCATTGCCCATGATGACAGTACTCATGGTGACAGTGCTCATGGTGATAGTGTCCAAGGTGACAGTGCACATGGTGGCACTGAAAAATAGTTATAGTTCCCATGGTGACAGTGCTCATGTTGACCGTGCACATGGTGACAACCCATGCTGACTGTGCTTACGTGACTGGGCTCATGGTTGCATTACCCATTGTGACAGTGCTCACAGTTACAATGCTCATATTAACTGTGCTCACCATGATAGTGTCTATGGTGACAGTGATCACAGTGATAGTGCCGATGGTGATAGTGCTCACGGTGATAGTGGCCATGATTAAGGTGCCCAAGGTGACAGAGTTCACGGTCATAGTGAGCATAGTGAGTGTGCACTTGTTGACCGTGACCACACAGAGAGAGCAAATGGTGATAATTCTCAAGTTGGTAGTGTCCATGGTGGCAGTGCCCATGGACACCACCGACAAAGTGATAGTGCTCACTGTGACAGGGCCCAAGGGGACAGTGCAAACCGTGACTTTGCCTATCGTGACAGTGCTCACAGTGCAAATTCCATCGTGACAGTGACCATGGTGACCGTTCTAATGCTGATAGTGCCCATGGCGATAATTCCCATGGTGAGAGTCCTCACGGTGATAGTGCCCATGGTGACAGTTCCCGTTCTGAAAGTGCTTATGATGACAGTGCCTATGTTGGTAATTCCCATGGTGACACTTCTCACAGTGATACTGACAATGGTTACAGTTCACATGTTGGCCGTGCCCTTGGTGACAGTGCCCATGAAGACAGTACTTATGGTGACAGTTTTCTCGGTGACAGTGCCCATGGTGAGAGTGCGCATGGTGGTAGTGCACATGGTGTCACTGAAAAATTTTGACAGGGCTCATGGTGACAGTGCTCACGGTAAAAACCCATGCTCACAGTATTCACAGAGACCCTGCTCATGGTGGCAGTACCCATGGTGACAGTGCTCACAGTGACAGTGCCCACTGTATGAGTGCCCATGTTGAGAGTGCTCATGGTGACACTGACCACGGTGACATTGCCTATGGTGACAGTGCTCATGGTGACAGTGCCCATGGTGACCCTGACCACAGTGAGAATGCTCACAGTGATAGTGCCAATGGTGACAGCACTCATGTTGACAGCCCCCATTGTGCAAGGTGCCATGGTGACAGTGACCATGGTGAGAGATCTCATGGTGATAGCGCTCACGGTTATAGTCTCCATGGTGACAGTGCAAATGGTGACAATACATAGGGTGATAGTACTCATGGTGAAAATACCCATGGTAGCAGTTCTCATAGTGACAGTGCTCATGGGGGAAGTGCCCATGCTGACAGTGCTCATTGTGGCAGTGCTCATGGTGACAGTACCGATGAGGCCAGTGATTATGGTGATGGTGTTCACAGTGGCTGTGCTCATGGAGATAGTGCTCACGGTGACCGTGCCCATGATGACAGTGCCCAGGGTGACAGTGCTCACGGGGAAATTGCCAATGCTAACATTAACCATGGTGATAGTGCCCCTGGTGACACGGCCCACAGTGACATTGCTCATGGCGATAGTGCCTTGGTGACAGTGCTCACGGTGAAATTGCCCATCCTGACAATGCTCATGGTGACATTGCCCTTTGAGATAGTACCCATGTTGACAGTGCCCATGGTGACGTGCTCATGTTGACAGAGCTCACAGTGATAGTGCCCATGGTGACATTGCCCATGGTGGAAGTGGCTATGGTGCCTTTGCCAACAGTGACAGTGCCCACGCTGACAGTTCTCATTGTGATAGTGCCCATGGTGACAGTGCACATGGTGATACTGGCAATGGTGACAGTGCTCATGGTTGCAGTACCCATGGTGACAGTGCTCAAAATGACAGTGACAATGGTGGCAGTGACCATGGTGACAGTGCCCATGGTGACATTGCCCATGGTGGAAGTGGCCATGGTGCCCTTGCCAACAGTGACAGTGCCCACGCTGACAGTTCTCATTGTGATAGTGCCCATGGTGACAGTGCACATGGTGATACTCGCAATGGTGACAGTGCTCACGGTGACAGTGCTCATGGTTGCAGTACCCATGGTGACAGTGCTCAAAATGACAGTGACAGTGGTGGCAGTGACCATGGTGACAGTGCCCACAGTGACATTGCCTTTGGTGAAACTTCTCACAGTGACATTGCCCATGGTGACAGGGCTCATGGTGACGTGCTCATGTTGAGAGTGCTCACAGCGTTAGTGCCCATGGTGACATTGCCCATGGTGGAATTGCTCACGATGGCAGTGCCCACAGTGACAGCGCTCACTCTGAGAGTTGTCATGGTGATAGTGCCCATGGTGACAGTGCGCCTGGTGATACTGCCAATGGTGACAGTACTCATGGTGACAGTACTCATGGTTGCAGTACCCATGGTGACAGTGCTCAAAATGGCATTTCCCATGGGGACATTGCCCATGGTGACATTGCCTATGGTGACACTTCTCACGGTGACATTTCCCATGGTGACATGGCTCATGGTGACACTCCGCATTGTGACAGTGCCCAAGGTGACAGTGCTCACTGTGAAAGTGCTCATGATAATACTGTTTACGTTGAGAGTGCCCAAGGTGAAAATACCCATTGTGAGAGTACTCATTGAGACGTTGCCCATGGTTACATTTCTCATAGTAACAGTTCTCATGGTGACAGTGCTCATGGTTGCAGTGCCCTCAGTGGCAGTGATCGTGGTGTCAGTGCTCATGGTGACAGTGCTCATGGTGGCAGTTCCCATGGTGAGAGTACCAATGGGGCATTGCACATCGTGACAGTGCCCATGGCAACCGTGCTCACGGTGATATGACCCATGGTGACAGTTATCACGCCTGTTGTGCCGAGGCTGATAATGCTCCCGGTGATAGTGCCCATGGTTACGGTGCCCATGGTGACAGTGTTCAGAGTAATAGTGAGCACACTTATAGTGTACTTGGTGAGTGTGCCCATGGTGACTGTGCCCAAGATGACAGTACACATGGTGATACAACTCAATGTGATAGTGCCCTTGTGGACAGTGCACATGGTGATAGTTCTCACGGTGACATTGCCTGTGATGACAATGCTCATGGTGACAGTGCCCATGGTGACCGTTCTCACGTTCATAGTGCCCATGGTGAGAGTTCGTATGGTGAAAGTGCTCATGATGACAGTGCCCATGATGTTAGTTCCATTGGTGACAGTGCTCACAGTGATAGTGACCATGGTAAGATTGCAGATGGTGGCTGTGCCATTGCCCATGATGACAGTACTCATGGTGACAGTGCTCATGGTGATAGTGTCCAAGGTGACAGTGCACATGGTGGCACTGAAAAATAGTTATAGTGCCCAAGGTGACAGTGCTCATGCTGACCGTGCACAAGGTGACAACCCATGCTGACTGTGCTTACGTGACTGGGCTCATGGTTGCATTACCCATTGTGACAGTGCTCACAGTTACAATGCTCATGTTAACTGTGCTCACCATGATAGTGTCTATGGTGACAGTGATCACAGTGATAGTGCCGATGGTGATAGTGCTCACAGTGATAGTGCCCATGATTAAAGTGCCCATGGTGACAGTGTTCACGGTCATAGTGAGCATAGTGAGAGTGCACTTGTTGACCGTGACCACGCAGAGAGAACAAATGGTGAGAATTCTCAAGTTGGTAGTGTCCATGGTGGCAGTGACCATGGACACCACCGTCAAAGTGATAGTGCTCACTGTTACAGGGCCCAGGGGACAGTGCAAACAGTGACTTTGCCTATCGTGACAGTGCTCACAGTGACAAATTCCATCGTGACAGTGACCACGGTGACCGTTCTAATGCTGATAGTGCCCATGGCGATAATTCCCATGGTGAGAGTCCTCACGGTGAAAGTGCCCATGGTGACAGTTCCCGTTCTGAACGTGCTCATGATGACAGTTCCTATGTTGGTAATTCCCATGGTGACACTTCTCACAGTGATACTGACAAGGGTTACTGTTCACATGTTGGCCGTGCCCTTGGTGACAGTGCCCATGAAGACAGTACTTATGGTGACAGTTTTCTTGGTGACAGTGCCCATGGTGAGAGTGCACATGGTGGTAGCGCACATGGTGTCACTGAAAAATTGTGACAGGGCTCATGGTGACAGTGCTCACGGTAAAAAACCCATGCTGACACTACTCACAGAGACACTGCTCATGGTGACAGTACCCATGGTGACAGTGCTCACAGTGACAGTGCCCACTGTATGAGTGCCCATGTTGACAGTGCTCATGGTGACACTGACCACGGTGACATTGCCTATGGTGACAGTGCTCATTGTGACAGTGCCCATGGTGACACTGACCACAGTGAGAATGCTCACGGTGATAGTGCCAATGGTGACAGCACTCATGTTGACAGCCCCCATTGTGCAAGGTGCCATGGTGACAGAGACCATGGTGAGAGATCTCATGGTGATAGCGCTCACGGTTATAGTCTTCATGGTGACAGTGCAAATGGTGACAATACACAGGGTGAGAGTACTCATGGTGAAAATACCCATGGTAGCAGTTCTCATAGTGACAGTGCTCATGGGGGAAGTGCCCATGCTGACAGTGCTCATTGTGGCAGTGCTCATGGTGACAGTACCGATGAGGCCAGTGATTATGGTGATGGTGTTCACAGTGGCTGTGCTCATGGAGATAGTGCTCACGGAGACCGTGCCGATGATGACAGTGCCCATGGTGAGCGTGCTCACGGGGAAAGTGCCAATGATAACATTAACCATGGTGATAGTGCCCCTGGTGACACGGCCCACAGTGACATTGCTCATGGCGATAGTGCCTTTGGTGACAGTGCTCATGGAGAAATTGCCCATCCTGACAATGCTCATGGTGACATTGTCCTTTGAGATAGTACCCATGTTGACAGTGCCCATGGTGACATGCTCATGTTGACAGTGCTCACAGTGATAGTGCCCATGGTGATATTGCCCATGGTGGAAGTGGCCATGGTGCCCTTGCCAACAGTGACAGTGCCCACGCTGACAGTTCTCATTGTGATAGTGCCCATGGTGACAGTGCACATGGTGATACTCGCAATGGTGACAGTGCTCATGGTTGCAGTACCCATGGTGACAGTGCTCAAAATGACAGTGACAGTGGTGGCAGTGACCATGGTGACAGTGCCCACGGTGACATTGCCTTTGGTGAAACTTCTCGCAGTGACATTGCCCATGGTGACAGGGCTCATGGTGACGTGCTCTTGTTGAGAGTGCTCACAGCGTTAGTGCCCATGGTGACATTGCCCATGGTGGAATTGCTCACGATGGCAGTGCCCACAGTGACAGTACTCACTCTGAGAGTTGTCATGGTGATAGTGCCCATGGTGACAGTGCGCCTGGTGATACTGCCAATGGTGACAGTACTCATGGTGACAGTACTCATGGTTGCAGTACCCATGGTGACAGTGCTCAAAATGGCATTTCCCATGGGGACATTGCCCATGGTGACATTGCCTATTGTGACACTTCTCACGGTGACATTTCCCATGGTGACATGGCTCATGGTGACACTCCGCATTGTGACAGTGCCCATGGTGACAGTGCTCACAGTGAAAGTGCTCAACGTAATACTGTTTACGTTGAGAGTGCCCAAGGTGAAAATACCCATGGTGAGAGTACTCATCGAGAAATTGCCCATGGTTACATTTCTCATAGTAACAGTTCTCATGGTGACAGTGCTCATGGTTGCAGTGCCCTCGGTGGCAGTGCTCGTGGTGTCAGTGCTCATGGTGACAGTGCTCATGGTGGCAGTTCCCATGGTGAGAGTACCAATGGGGCATTGCTCATCGTGACAGTGCCCATGGCAACCGTGCTTACGGTGATATGACCCATGGTGACAGTTATCACGCCTGTTGTGCCGAGGCTGATAATGCTCCCGGTGATAGTGCCCATGGTTACGGTGCCCATGGTGACAGTGTTCAGAGTAATAGTGAGCATAGTGATAGTGTACTTGGTGAGTGTGCCCATGGTGACTGTGCCCAAGATGACAGTACACATGGTGATACAACTCAATGTGATAGTGCCCTTGTGGACAGTGCGCATGGTGATAGTTCTCACGGTGACATTGCCTATGATGACAATGCTCATGGTGACAGTGCCCATGGTGACCGTTCTCACGTTCATAGTGCCCATGGTGACAGTTCGTATGGTGAAAGTGCTCATGATGACAGTGCCCATGTTGGTAGTTCCATTGGTGACAGTGCTCACAGTGATAGTGACCATGGTAAGATTGCAGATTGTGGCTGTGCCATTGCCCATGATGACAGTACTCATGGTGACAGTGCTCATGGTGATAGTGTCCAAGGTGACAGTGCACATGGTGGCACTGAAAAATAGTTATAGTTCCCATGGTGACAGTGCTCATATTGACCGTGCACAAGGTGACAACCCATGCTGACTGTGCTTACGTGACTGGGCTCATGGTTGCATTACCCATTGTGACAGTGCTCACAGTTACAATGCTCATATTAACTGTGCTCACCATGATAGTGTCTATGGTGACAGTGATCACAGTGATAGTGCCGATGGTGATAGTGCTCACGGTGATAGTGGCCATGATTAAGGTGCCCAAGGTGACAGAGTTCACGGTCATAGTGAGCATAGTGAGTGTGCACTTGTTGACCGTGACCACACAGAGAGAGCAAATGGTGATAATTCTCAAGTTGGTAGTGTCCATGGTGGCAGTGCCCATGGACACCACCGACAAAGTGATAGTGCTCACTGTGACAGGGCCCAAGGGGACAGTGCAAACAGTGACTTTGCCTATCGTGACAGTGCTCACAGTGCAAATTCCATCGTGACAGTGACCATGGTGACCGTTCTAATGCTGATAGTGCCCATGGCGATAATTCCCATGGTGAGAGTCCTCACGGTGATAGTGCCCATGGTGACAGTTCCCGTTCTGAAAGTGCTTATGATGACAGTGCCTATGTTGGTAATTCCCATGGTGACACTTCTCACAGTGATACTGACAATGGTTACAGTTCACATGTTGGCCGTGCCCTTGGTGACAGTGCCCATGAAGACAGTACTTATGGTGACAGTTTTCTCGGTGACAGTGCCCATGGTGAGAGTGCGCATGGTGGTAGTGCACATGGTGTCACTGAAAAATTTTGACAGGGCTCATGGTGACAGTGCTCACGGTAAAAACCCATGCTCACAGTATTCACAGAGACCCTGCTCATGGTGGCAGTACCCATGGTGACAGTGCTCACAGTGACAGTGCCCACTGTATGAGTGCCCATGTTGAGAGTGCTCATGGTGACACTGACCACGGTGACATTGCCTATGGTGACAGTGCTCATGGTGACAGTGCCCATGGTGACCCTGACCACAGTGAGAATGCTCACAGTGATAGTGCCAATGGTGACAGCACTCATGTTGACAGCCCCCATTGTGCAAGGTGCCATGGTGACAGTGACCATGGTGAGAGATCTCATGGTGATAGCGCTCACGGTTATAGTCTCCATGGTGACAGTGCAAATGGTGACAATACATAGGGTGATAGTACTCATGGTGAAAATACCCATGGTAGCAGTTCTCATAGTGACAGTGCTCATGGGGGAAGTGCCCATGCTGACAGTGCTCATTGTGGCAGTGCTCATGGTGACAGTACCGATGAGGCCAGTGATTATGGTGATGGTGTTCACAGTGGCTGTGCTCATGGAGATAGTGCTCACGGTGACCGTGCCCATGATGACAGTGCCCAGGGTGACAGTGCTCACGGGGAAATTGCCAATGCTAACATTAACCATGGTGATAGTGCCCCTGGTGACACGGCCCACAGTGACATTGCTCATGGCGATAGTGCCTTGGTGACAGTGCTCACGGTGAAATTGCCCATCCTGACAATGCTCATGGTGACATTGCCCTTTGAGATAGTACCCATGTTGACAGTGCCCATGGTGACGTGCTCATGTTGACAGAGCTCACAGTGATAGTGCCCATGGTGACATTGCCCATGGTGGAAGTGGCTATGGTGCCTTTGCCAACAGTGACAGTGCCCACGCTGACAGTTCTCATTGTGATAGTGCCCATGGTGACAGTGCACATGGTGATACTGGCAATGGTGACAGTGCTCATGGTTGCAGTACCCATGGTGACAGTGCTCAAAATGACAGTGACAATGGTGGCAGTGACCATGGTGACAGTGCCCATGGTGACATTGCCCATGGTGGAAGTGGCCATGGTGCCCTTGCCAACAGTGACAGTGCCCACGCTGACAGTTCTCATTGTGATAGTGCCCATGGTGACAGTGCACATGGTGATACTCGCAATGGTGACAGTGCTCACGGTGACAGTGCTCATGGTTGCAGTACCCATGGTGACAGTGCTCAAAATGACAGTGACAGTGGTGGCAGTGACCATGGTGACAGTGCCCACAGTGACATTGCCTTTGGTGAAACTTCTCACAGTGACATTGCCCATGGTGACAGGGCTCATGGTGACGTGCTCATGTTGAGAGTGCTCACAGCGTTAGTGCCCATGGTGACATTGCCCATGGTGGAATTGCTCACGATGGCAGTGCCCACAGTGACAGCGCTCACTCTGAGAGTTGTCATGGTGATAGTGCCCATGGTGACAGTGCGCCTGGTGATACTGCCAATGGTGACAGTACTCATGGTGACAGTACTCATGGTTGCAGTACCCATGGTGACAGTGCTCAAAATGGCATTTCCCATGGGGACATTGCCCATGGTGACATTGCCTATGGTGACACTTCTCACGGTGACATTTCCCATGGTGACATGGCTCATGGTGACACTCCGCATTGTGACAGTGCCCAAGGTGACAGTGCTCACTGTGAAAGTGCTCATGATAATACTGTTTACGTTGAGAGTGCCCAAGGTGAAAATACCCATTGTGAGAGTACTCATCGAGATGTTGCCCATGGTTACATTTCTCATAGTAACAGTTCTCATGGTGACAGTGCTCATGGTTGCAGTGCCCTCAGTGGGAGTGATCGTGGTGTCAGTGCTCATGGTGACAGTGCTCATGGTGGCAGTTCCCATGGTGAGAGTACCAATGGGGCATTGCACATCGTGACAGTGCCCATGGCAACCGTGCTCACGGTGATATGACCCATGGTGACAGTTATCACGCCTGTTGTGCCGAGGCTGATAATGCTCCCGGTGATAGTGCCCATGGTTACGGTGCCCATGGTGACAGTGTTCAGAGTAATAGTGAGCACACTTATAGTGTACTTGGTGAGTGTGCCCATGGTGACTGTGCCCAAGATGACAGTACACATGGTGATACAACTCAATGTGATAGTGCCCTTGTGGACAGTGCACATGGTGATAGTTCTCACGGTGACATTGCCTGTGATGACAATGCTCATGGTGACAGTGCCCATGGTGACCGTTCTCACGTTCATAGTGCCCATGGTGAGAGTTCGTATGGTGAAAGTGCTCATGATGACAGTGCCCATGATGTTAGTTCCATTGGTGACAGTGCTCACAGTGATAGTGACCATGGTAAGATTGCAGATGGTGGCTGTGCCATTGCCCATGATGACAGTACTCATGGTGACAGTGCTCATGGTGATAGTGTCCAAGGTGACAGTGCACATGGTGGCACTGAAAAATAGTTATAGTGCCCAAGGTGACAGTGCTCATGCTGACCGTGCACAAGGTGACAACCCATGCTGACTGTGCTTACGTGACTGGGCTCATGGTTGCATTACCCATTGTGACAGTGCTCACAGTTACAATGCTCATGTTAACTGTGCTCACCATGATAGTGTCTATGGTGACAGTGATCACAGTGATAGTGCCGATGGTGATAGTGCTCACAGTGATAGTGCCCATGATTAAGGTGCCCATGGTGACAGTGTTCACGGTCATAGTGAGCATAGTGAGAGTGCACTTGTTGACCGTGACCACGCAGAGAGAACAAATGGTGAGAATTCTCAAGTTGGTAGTTTCCATGGTGGCAGTGACCATGGACACCACCGTCAAAGTGATAGTGCTCACTGTTACAGGGCCCAGGGGACAGTGCAAACAGTGACTTTGCCTATCGTGACAGTGCTCACAGTGACAAATTCCATCGTGACAGTGACCACGGTGACCGTTCTAATGCTGATAGTGCCCATGGCGATAATTCCCATGGTGAGAGTCCTCACGGTGAAAGTGCCCATGGTGACAGTTCCCGTTCTGAACGTGCTCATGATGACAGTTCCTATGTTGGTAATTCCCATGGTGACACTTCTCACAGTGATACTGACAAGGGTTACTGTTCACATGTTGGCCGTGCCCTTGGTGACAGTGCCCATGAAGACAGTACTTATGGTGACAGTTTTCTTGGTGACAGTGCCCATGGTGAGAGTGCACATGGTGGTAGTGCACATGGTGTCACTGAAAAATTGTGACAGGGCTCATGGTGACAGTGCTCACGGTAAAAAACCCATGCTGACACTACTCACAGAGACACTGCTCATGGTGACAGTACCCATGGTGACAGTGCTCACAGTGACAGTGCCCACTGTATGAGTGCCCATGTTGACAGTGCTCATGGTGACACTGACCACGGTGACATTGCCTATGGTGACAGTGCTCATTGTGACAGTGCCCATGGTGACACTGACCACAGTGAGAATGCTCACGGTGATAGTGCCAATGGTGACAGCACTCATGTTGACAGCCCCCATTGTGCAAGGTGCCATGGTGACAGAGACCATGGTGAGAGATCTCATGGTGATAGCGCTCACGGTTATAGTCTTCATGGTGACAGTGCAAATGGTGACAATACACAGGGTGAGAGTACTCATGGTGAAAATACCCATGGTAGCAGTTCTCATAGTGACAGTGCTCATGGGGGAAGTGCCCATGCTGACAGTGCTCATTGTGGCAGTGCTCATGGTGACAGTACCGATGAGGCCAGTGATTATGGTGATGGTGTTCACAGTGGCTGTGCTCATGGAGATAGTGCTCACGGAGACCGTGCCGATGATGACAGTGCCCAGGGTGACCGTGCTCACGGGGAAAGTGCCAATGATAACATTAACCATGGTGATAGTGCCCCTGGTGACACGGCCCACAGTGACATTGCTCATGGCGATAGTGCCTTTGGTGACAGTGCTCATGGAGAAATTGCCCATCCTGACAATGCTCATGGTGACATTGTCCTTTGAGATAGTACCCATGTTGACAGTGCCCATGGTGACGTGCTCATGTTGACAGTGCTCACAGTGATAGTGCCCATGGTGATATTGCCCATGGTGGAAGTGGCCATGGTGCCCTTGCCAACAGTGACAGTGCCCACGCTGACAGTTCTCATTGTGATAGTGCCCATGGTGACAGTGCACATGGTGATACTCGCAATGGTGACAGTGCTCATGGTTGCAGTACCCATGGTGACAGTGCTCAAAATGACAGTGACAGTGGTGGCAGTGACCATGGTGACAGTGCCCACGGTGACATTGCCTTTGGTGAAACTTCTCGAAGTGACATTGCCCACGGTGACAGGGCTCATGGTGACGTGCTCATGTTGAGAGTGCTCACAGCGTTAGTGCCCATGGTGACATTGCCCATGGTGGAATTGCTCACGATGGCAGTGCCCACAGTGACAGTACTCACTCTGAGAGTTGTCATGGTGATAGTGCCCATGGTGACAGTGCGCCTGGTGATACTGCCAATGGTGACAGTACTCATGGTGACAGTACTCATGGTTGCAGTACCCATGGTGACAGTGCTCAAAATGGCATTTCCCATGGGGACATTGCCCATGGTGACATTGCCTATTGTGACACTTCTCACGGTGACATTTCCCATGGTGACATGGCTCATGGTGACACTCTGCATTGTGACAGTGCCCATGGTGACAGTGCTCACAGTGAAAGTGCTCAACGTAATACTGTTTACGTTGAGAGTGCCCAAGGTGAAAATACCCATGGTGAGAGTACTCATCGAGAAATTGCCCATGGTTACATTTCTCATAGTAACAGTTCTCATGGTGACAGTGCTCATGGTTGCAGTGCCCTCGGTGGCAGTGCTCGTGGTGTCAGTGCTCATGGTGACAGTGCTCATGGTGGCAGTTCCCATGGTGAGAGTACCAATGGGGCATTGCACATCGTGACAGTGCCCATGGCAACCGTGCTTACGGTGATATGACCCATGGTGACAGTTATCACGCCTGTTGTGCCGAGGCTGATAATGCTCCCGGTGATAGTGCCCATGGTTACGGTGCCCATGCTGACAGTGTTCAGAGTAATAGTGAGCATAGTGATAGTGTACTTGGTGAGTGTGCCCATGGTGACTGTGCCCAAGATGACAGTACACATGGTGATACAACACAATGTGATAGTGCCCTTGTGGACAGTGCGCATGGTGATAGTTCTCACGGTGACATTGCCTATGATGACAATGCTCATGGTGACAGTGCCCATGGTGACCGTTCTCACGTTCATAGTGCCCATGGTGACAGTTCGTATGGTGAAAGTGCTCATGATGACAGTGCCCATGTTGGTAGTTCCATTGGTGACAGTGCTCACAGTGATAGTGACCATGGTAAGATTGCAGATTGTGGCTGTGCCATTGCCCATGATGACAGTACTCATGGTGACAGTGCTCATGGTGATAGTGTCCAAGGTGACAGTGCACATGGTGGCACTGAAAAATAGTTATAGTTCCCATGGTGACAGTGCTCATGTTGACCGTGCACAAGGTGACAACCCATGCTGACTGTGCTTACGTGACTGGGCTCATGGTTGCATTACCCATTGTGACAGTGCTCACAGTTACAATGCTCATATTAACTGTGCTCACCATGATAGTGTCTATGGTGACAGTGATCACAGTGATAGTGCCGATGGTGATAGTGCTCACGGTGATAGTGGCCATGATTAAGGTGCCCAAGGTGACAGAGTTCACGGTCATAGTGAGCATAGTGAGTGTGCACTTGTTGACCGTGACCACACAGAGAGAGCAAATGGTGATAATTCTCAAGTTGGTAGTGTCCATGGTGGCAGTGCCCATGGACACCACCGACAAAGTGATAGTGCTCACTGTGACAGGGCCCAAGGGGACAGTGCAAACCGTGACTTTGCCTATCGTGACAGTGCTCACAGTGCAAATTCCATCGTGACAGTGACCATGGTGACCGTTCTAATGCTGATAGTGCCCATGGCGATAATTCCCATGGTGAGAGTCCTCACGGTGATAGTGCCCATGGTGACAGTTCCCATTCTGAAAGTGCTTATGATGACAGTGCCTATGTTGGTAATTCCCATGGTGACACTTCTCACAGTGATACTGACAATGGTTACAGTTCACATGTTGGCCGTGCCCTTGGTGACAGTGCCCATGAAGACAGTACTTATGGTGACAGTTTTCTCGGTGACAGTGCCCATGGTGAGAGTGCGCATGGTGGTAGTGCACATGGTGTCACTGAAAAATTTTGACAGGGCTCATGGTGACAGTGCTCACGGTAAAAACCCATGCTCACAGTATTCACAGAGACCCTGCTCATGGTGGCAGTACCCATGGTGACAGTGCTCACAGTGACAGTGCCCACTGTATGAGTGCCCATGTTGAGAGTGCTCATGGTGACACTGACCACGGTGACATTGCCTATGGTGACAGTGCTCATGGTGACAGTGCCCATGGTGACCCTGACCACAGTGAGAATGCTCACAGTGATAGTGCCAATGGTGACAGCACTCATGTTGACAGCCCCCATTGTGCAAGGTGCCATGGTGACAGTGACCATGGTGAGAGATCTCATGGTGATAGCGCTCACGGTTATAGTCTTCATGGTGACAGTGCAAATGGTGACAATACATAGGGTGATAGTACTCATGGTGAAAATACCCATGGTAGCAGTTCTCATAGTGACAGTGCTCATGGGGGAAGTGCCCATGCTGACAGTGCTCATTGTGGCAGTGCTCATGGTGACAGTACCGATGAGGCCAGTGATTATGGTGATGGTGTTCACAGTGGCTGTGCTCATGGAGATAGTGCTCACGGTGACCGTGCCCATGATGACAGTGCCCAGGGTGACAGTGCTCACGGGGAAAGTGCCAATGCTAACATTAACCATGGTGATAGTGCCCCTGGTGACACGGCCCACAGTGACATTGCTCATGGCGATGGTGCCTTGGTGACAGTGCTCACGGTGAAATTGCCCATCCTGACAATGCTCATGGTGACATTGCCCTTTGAGATAGTACCCATGTTGACAGTGCCCATGGTGACGTGCTCATGTTGACAGAGCTCACAGTGATAGTGCCCATGGTGACATTGCCCATGGTGGAAGTGGCTATGGTGCCTTTGCCAACAGTGACAGTGCCCACGCTGACAGTTCTCATTGTGATAGTGCCCATGGTGACAGTGCACATGGTGATACTGGCAATGGTGACAGTGCTCATGGTTGCAGTACCCATGGTGACAGTGCTCAAAATGACAGTGACAATGGTGGCAGTGACCATGGTGACAGTGCCCATGGTGACATTGCCCATTGTGGAAGTGGCCATGGTGCCCTTGCCAACAGTGACAGTGCCCACGCTGACAGTTCTCATTGTGATAGTGCCCATGGTGACAGTGCACATGGTGATACTCGCAATGGTGACAGTGCTCACGGTGACAGTGCTCATGGTTGCAGTACCCATGGTGACAGTGCTCAAAATGACAGTGACAGTGGTGGCAGTGACCATGGTGACAGTGCCCACAGTGACATTGCCTTTGGTGAAACTTCTCACAGTGACATTGCCCATGGTGACAGGGCTCATGGTGACGTGCTCATGTTGAGAGTGCTCACAGCGTTAGTGCCCATGGTGACATTGCCCATGGTGGAATTGCTCACGATGGCAGTGCCCACAGTGACAGCGCTCACTCTGAGAGTTGTCATGGTGATAGTGCCCATGGTGACAGTGCGCCTGGTGATACTGCCAATGGTGACAGTACTCATGGTGACAGTACTCATGGTTGCAGTACCCATGGTGACAGTGCTCAAAATGGCATTTCCCATGGGGACATTGCCCATGGTGACATTGCCTATGGTGACACTTCTCACGGTGACATTTCCCATGGTGACATGGCTCATGGTGACACTCCGCATTGTGACAGTGCCCAAGGTGACAGTGCTCACTGTGATAGTGCTCATGATAATACTGTTTACGTTGAGAGTGCCCAAGGTGAAAATACCCATTGTGAGAGTACTCATCGAGACGTTGCCCATGGTTACATTTCTCATAGTAACAGTTCTCATGGTGACAGTTCTCATGGTTGCAGTGCCCTCAGTGGCTGTGATCGTGGTGTCAGTGCTCATGGTGACAGTGCTCATGGTGGCAGTTCCCATGGTGAGAGTACCAATGGGGCATTGCACATCGTGACAGTGCCCATGGCAACCGTGCTCACGGTGATATGACCCATGGTGACAGTTATCACGCCTGTTGTACCGAGGCTGATAATGCTCCCGGTGATAGTGCCCATGGTTACGGTGCCCATGGTGACAGTGTTCAGAGTAATAGTGAGCATAGTGATAGTGTACTTGGTGAGTGTGCCCATGGTGACTGTGCCCAAGATGACAGTACACATGGTGATACAACTCAATGTGATAGTGCCCTTGTGGACAGTGCCCATGGTGACTATTCTCACGTTCATAGTGCCCATGGTGACAGTTCGTATGGTGAAAGTGCTCATGATGACAGTGCCCATGTTGGTAGTTCCATTGGTGACAGTGCTCAAAGTGATAGTGACCATGGTAAGATTGCAGATGGTGGCTGTGCCATTGCCCATGATGACAGTACTCATGGTGACAGTGCTCATGGTGATAGTGTCCAAGGTGACAGTGCACATGGTGGCACTGAAAAATAGTTATAGTGCCCAAGGTGACAGTGCTCATGCTGACCGTGCACAAGGTGACAACCCATGCTGACTGTGCTTACGTGACTGGGCTCATGGTTGCATTACCCATTGTGACAGTGCTCACAGTTACAATGCTCATGTTAACTGTGCTCACCATGATAGTGTCTATGGTGACAGTGATCACAGTGATAGTGCCGATGGTGATAGTGCTCACAGTGATAGTGCCCATGATTAAGGTGCCCATGGTGACAGTGTTCACGGTCATAGTGAGCATAGTGAGAGTGCACTTGTTGACCGTGACCACGCAGAGAGAACAAATGGTGAGAATTCTCAAGTTGGTAGTGTCCATGGTGGCAGTGACCATGGACACCACCGTCAAAGTGATAGTGCTCACTGTTACAGGGCCCAAGGGGACAGTGCAAACCGTGACTTTGCCTATCGTGACAGTGCTCACAGTGACAAATTCCATCGTGACAGTGACCACGGTGACCGTTCTAATGCTGATAGTGCCCATGGCGATAATTCCCATGGTGAGAGTCCTCACGGTGAAAGTGCCCATGGTGACAGTTCCCGTTCTGAACGTGCTCATGATGACAGTTCCTATGTTGGTAATTCCCATGGTGACACTTCTCACAGTGATACTGACAAGGGTTACTGTTCACATGTTGGCCGTGCCCTTGGTGACAGTGCCCATGAAGACAGTACTTATGGTGACAGTTTTCTTGGTGACAGTGCCCATGGTGAGAGTGCACATGGTGGTAGTGCACATGGTGTCACTGAAAAATTGTGACAGGGCTCATGGTGACAGTGCTCACGGTAAAAAACCCATGCTGACACTACACACAGAGACACTGCTCATGGTGACAGTACCCATGGTGACAGTGCTCACAGTGACAGTGCCCACTGTATGAGTGCCCATGTTGACAGTGCTCATGGTGACACTGACCACGGTGACATTGCCTATTGTGACAGTGCTCATGGTTTCAGTGCCCATGGTGACACTGACCACAATGAGAATGCTCACGGTGATAGTGCCAATGGTGACAGCACTCATGTTGACAGCCCCCATTGTGCAAGGTGCCATGGTGACAGAGACCATGGTGAGAGATCTCATGGTGATAGCGCTCACGGTTATAGTCTTCATGGTGACAGTGCAAATGGTGACAATACACAGGGTGAGAGTACTCATGGTGAAAATACGCATGGTAGCAGTTCTCATAGTGACAGTGCTCATGGGGGAAGTGCCCATGCTGACAGTGCTCATTGTGGCAGTGCTCATGGTGACAGTACCGATGAGGCCAGTGATTTTGGTGATGGTGTTCACAGTGGCTGTGCTCATGGAGATAGTGCTCACGGTGACCGTGCCCATGATGACAGTGCCCCGGGTGACAGTGCTCACGGGGAAAGTGCCAATGATAACATTAACCATGGTGATAGTGCCCCTGGTGACACGGCCCACAGTGACATTGCTCATGGCGATAGTGACTTTGGTGACAGTGCTCATGGTGAAATTGCCCATCCTGACAATTCTCATGGTGACATTGTCCTTTGAGATAGTACCCATGTTGACAGTGCCCATGGTGATGTGCTCATGTTGACAGTGCTCACAGTGATAGTGCCCATGGTGATATTGCCCATGGTGGAAGTGGCCATGGTGCCCTTGCCAACAGTGACAGTGCCCACGCTGACAGTTCTCATTGTGATAGTGCCCATGGTGACAGTGCACATGGTGATACTCGCAATGGTGACAGTGCTCATGGTTGCAGTACCCATGGTGACAGTGCTCAAAATGACAGTGACAGTGGTGGCAGTGACCATGGTGACAGTGCCCACGGTGACATTGCCTTTGGTGAAACTTCTCACAGTGATATTGCCCATGGTGACAGGGCTCATGGTGACGTGCTCATGTTGAGAGTGCTCACAGCGTTAGTGCCCATGGTGACATTGCCCATGGTGGAATTGCTCACGATGGCAGTGCCCACAGTGACAGTACTCACTCTGAGAGTTGTCATGGTGATAGTGCCCATGGTGACAGTGTGCCTGGTGATACTGCCAATGGTGACAGTACTCATGGTGACAGTACTCATGGTTGCAGTACCCATGGTGACAGTGCTCAAAATGGCATTTCCCATGGTGACATTGCCCATGGTGACATTGCCTATGGTGACACTTCTCACGGTGACATTTCCCATGGTGACATGGCTCATGGTGACATTCCGCATTGTGACAGTGCCCATGGTGACAGTGCTCACAGTGAAAGTGCTCAACGTAATACTGTTTACGTTGAGAGTGCCCAAGGTGAAAATACCCATGGTGAGAGTACTCATCGAGAAATTGCCCATGGTTACATTTCTCATAGTAACAGTTCTCATGGTGACAGTGCTCATGGTTGCAGTGCCCTCGGTGGCAGTGCTTGTGGTGTCAGTGCTCATGGTGACAGTGCTCATGGTGGCAGTTCCCATGGTAAGAGTACCAATGGGGCATTGCACATCATGACAGTGCCCATGGCAACCGTTCTCACGGTGATATGACACATGGTGACAGTTATCACGCCTGTTGTGCTGATGCTGATAATGCTCCCGGTGATAGTGCCCATGGTTACGGTGCCCATGGTGACAGTGTTCAGAGTAATAGTGAGCATAGTGATAGTGTACTTGGTGAGTGTGCCCATGGTGACTGCGCCCAAGATGACAGTACACATGGTGATACAACTCAATGTGATAGTGCCCTAGTGGACAGTGCGCATGGTGATAGTTCTCACGGTGACATTGCCTGTGATGACAATGCTCATGGTGACAGTACCCATGGTGAACATTCTCACGTTCATAGAGCCCAAGATGGCAGTTTGTATGGTGAAAGTGCTCATGATGACAGTACCCATGTTGGTAGTTCCATTGGTGACAGCGCTCACAGTTATAGTGACCATGGTAAGATTGCTGATGGTGGCTGTGCCATTGCCCATGATGACAGTACTCATGGTGACAGTGCTCATGGTGATAGTGTCCAAGGTGACAGTGCACATGGTGGCACTGAAAAATAGTTATAGTGCCCATGGTGACAGTGCTCATGCTGACCGTGCAAAAGGTGACAACCCATGCTGACTGTGCTCACGGTGACTTGGTTCATTGTTGCATTACCCATTGTGACAGTGCTCACAGTTACAATGCTCATGTTAACTGTGCTCACCATGATAGTGTCTATGGTGACAGTGATCACAGTGATACTGCCGATGGTGATACTGCTCACGGTGATAGTGCCCATGATTAAGGTGCCCATGGTGACAGTGTTCACGGTCATAGTGAGCATAGTGAGAGTGCACTTGTTGACCGTGACCACGCAGAGAGAACAAATGGTGATAATTCCAAAGTTGGTAGTGTCCATGGTGGCAGTGCCCATGGACACCACCGTCAAAGTGATAGTGCTCACTGTGACAGGGCCCAAAGGGACAGTGCAAACCGTGACTTTGCCTATCGTGAGAGCGCTCACAGTGACAAATTCCATCGTGACAGTGACCATGGTGACTGTTCTAATGCTGATAGTGCCCATGGCGATAATTCCCATGGTGAGAGTTCTCACGGTGATAGTGCCCATGGTGACAGTTCCCGTTCTGAACGTGCTCATGATGACAGTGCCTATGTTGGTAATTCCCATGGTGACACTTCTCACAGTGATACTGACAATGGTTACAGTTCACATGTTGGCCGTGCCCTCGGTGACTGTGCCCTTGAAGACAGTACTTATGGTGACAGTTTTCTCGGTGACAGTGCACATGGTGAGAGTGTGCATGGTGGTAGTGCACATGGTTGCACTACCATGGTGACAGTGCTCAAAATGACTGTGACAGTGGTGGCAGTGACCATGGTGACAGTGCCCACGGTGCCATTGCCTATGGTGAAACTTCTCACAGTGACATTGCCCGTGGTGACAGGGCTCATGGTGACATGCTCATGTTGAGAGTGCTCACAGCGTTAGTGCCCGTGGTGACATTGCCCATGGTGGAATTGCTCACGATGGCAGTGCCCACAGTGACAGTACTCACTCTGAGAGTTTTCATGGTGATAGTGCCCATGGTGACAGTGCGCCTGGTGATACTGCCAATGGTGACAGTACTCATGGTGACAGTACTCATGGTTGCAGTACCCATGGTGACAGTGCTCAAAATGGCATTTCCCTAGGTGATATTGCCCATGGTGACTTTGCCTATGGTGACACTTCTCACGGTGACATTACCCATGGTGACATGGCTCATGGTGACATTCCGCATTGTGACAGTGCCCATGGTGACAGTGCTCACAGTGAAAGTGCTCAAGGTAATTCTGTTTACTTTGAGAGTGCCCAAGGTGAAAATACCCATGGTGAGAGTACTCATCGAGAAATTGCCCATGGTTACATTTCTCATAGTAACAGTTCTCATGGTGACAGTGCTCATGGTTGCAGTGCCCTCGGTGGCAGTGCTCGTGGTGTCAGTGCTCATGGTGACAGTGCTCATGGTGGCAGTTCCCATGGTGAGAGTACCAATGGGGCATTGCACATCGTGACAGTGCCCATGGCAACCGTGCTCACGGTGATATGACCCATGGTGACAGTTATCACGCCTGTTGTGCCGAGGCTGATAATGATCCCGGTGATAGTGCCCATGGTTACGGTGCCCATGGTGACAGTGTTCAGAGTAATAGTGAGCATAGTGACAGTGTATTTGGTGAGTGTGCCCATGGTGACTGTGCCCAAGATGACAGTACACATGGTGATACAACTCAATGTGATAGTGCCCTTGTGGACAGTGCGCATGGTGATAGTTCTCACGGTGACATTGCCTGTGATGACAATGCTCATGGTGACAGTGCCCATGGTGACCGTTCTCACGTTGATAGTGCCCATGGTGAGAGTTGGTATGGTGAAAGTGCTCATGATGACAGTGCCCATGATGTTAGTTCCATTGGTGACAGTGCTCACAGTGATAGTGACCATGGTAAGATTGCAGATGGTGGCTGTGCCATTGCCCATGATGACAGTACTCATGGTGACAGTGCTCATGGTGATAGTGTCCAAGGTGACAGTTCTCATGGTTGTAATGCACATGGTGACAGTGCTCATGCTGACCGTGCACAACGTGACAACCCATGCTGACTGTGCTCACGGTGACTGGGCTCATGGTTGCATTACTCATTGTGACAGTGCTCACAGTTACAATGCTCATGTTAACTGTGCTCACCATGATAGTGTCTATGGTGACAGTGATCACACTGATAGTGCTGATGGTGATAGTGCTCACGGTGATAGTGCCCATGGTTAAGTTGCCCATGGTGACAGTGCTCACGGAAAGAGTGAGAAAAGTGATAGTGCACTTCTTGACCTTGCCCAAGCTGAGAGTACACATGGTGATAATTCTCAAGTTGGGAGTGCCCATGGTGGCAGTGCACATGGACACTACCATCAAAGTGATAGCGCTGACTCTGACAGGGCCCATGAGGACAGTGCAAACCGTGACTTTGCTTATTGTGACAGTGATCACTGTGACAAATTCCACCGTGACAGTGACCGCGGTGACAGTTCTAATGCTGATAGTGCCCATAGTGACAATACCCATGGTGACAGTACTCATGGTGATAATTCTCAAGGTGGTAGTGCCCATGGTCACAGTGCCCATGGTGAGAGTCCTCAGGGTGATAGTGCCCATGGTGACAGTTTCCATTCTGAAAGTGCTCATGATGACAGTGCCTATGTTGGTAATTCCCATGGTGACACTTCTCACAGTGATAATGACTCTGGTAACAGTTCACATGTTGGCCGTGCCCTTGGTGACAGTGCCCATGAAGACAGTACTCATGGTGACACTTCGCAAGGTGATAGTGGCCCTGTTGAGTGTGCACATGGTGGTAGTTCACATTGTGGCACTGAAAAATGGTGACAGTGCTCATGGTGACAGTGCACACGGTGAAAACCCATGCTGACAGTACTCACAGAGACACTACTCATGGTTGCAGTACCCATGGTGACAGTGCTCACAGTGACAGTGCCCACGGTATGAGTGCCCATGGTGACAGTGTTCATGGTGACACTGCCCATGGTGACATTGCCTATGGTGACAGTGCTCAAGGTGACAGTGCCCATGGTGCCACTGACCACAGTGAGAGTGTTCACGGTGGTAGTGCCAATGGTGACAGCACTCATGGTGACAGTCCCCATTGTGCAAGGTCCCATGGTGACCGTGACCATGGTGAGAGATCTCACGGTGATATTGATCACATTAATAGGGCTCATGGTGACAGTGCAAATGGTGGAAGTGCCCATGCTGACAGTGCTCATTGTGGCAGTGCTCATGGTGACAGTGCCGATAATGCCAGTGTCTATGGTGATGGTGTTCACAGTGGCTGTGCTCATGGAGATAGTGCTCACGGTGACAGTGCCCATGATGACAGTGCCCAGGGTGAAAGTGCTCACAGGGAAAGTGCCAATGATAACATTAACCATGGTGATAGTGCCCCTGGTGACACGGCCCACAGTGACATTGCTCATGGTGACAGTGCCCATGGTGACAGTACACATGGTGATACTGCTCCATGTGATAGTGAACTTGTTGACAGTGCGCATGGTGACAGTTCTCACAGTGACAGTGCCTATGGTGACAATGCTCATGGTGACAGTGCCCATGGTGACCGTTCTCACGTTCATAGTGCCCATGGTGACAGTTCGTATGGTGAAAGTGCTCATGATGACAGTGCCCATGTTGGTAGTTCCATTGGTGACAGTGCTCACAGTGATAGTGACCCTGGTAAGATTGCAGATGGTGGCTGTGCCATTGCCCATGATGACAGTAGTCATGGTGACAACGCTCATGGTGATAGTGTCCATGGTGACAGTTCACATGGTTGTAATGCACATGGTGGCAGTGAAAAAAGGTTATAGTGCCCATGGTGATAGTTCTCATGCTGACAGTGCACAAGGTGACAACCCATGCTGACAGTGCTCACGGTGACTGGGCTCAAGTTTGCGTTACCCATGGTGACAGTGCTCACAGTTACAATGCCCATGTTAACTATGCTCACCATGATAGTGTCCATGGTGACAGTGATCACAGTGAGAGTGCTGACGGTGATAGTGCTCACGGTGATAGTGCCCATGGTTAAGTTGGCCATGGTGACAGTGCTCAAGGTAATAGTGAGCATAGGGATTGGGCACTTGTTGACCGTGCCCATGCTGAGAGTACACATGGTGATAATTCTCAAGTTGGTAGTGCCCATGGTGGCAGTGCACATGGACACCACCCTCAAGGTGATAGTGCTGACTTTGACAGGGCCCATGGGGACAGTGCAAACCGTGACTTTGCCTATTGTGACAGTGCTCACAGTGACAAATTCCATCGTGACAGTGACCACGGTGACAGTTCTAATGCTGATAGTGCCCAGAGTGACAATACCCATGGTGCCAGTACTCGTGGTGATAATTCTCAAGGTGGTAGGGCCCATGGCGATAGTGCCCATGGTGAGAGTCCTCATGGTGAGAGTGCCCATGGTGACAGTTCCCATTCTGAAAGTGCTCATGATGACAGTGCCTATGTTGTTAATTCCCATGGTGACACTGCTCACAAGGATGTTGACGATGCTAACAGTTCTCATGGTGACAGTGCTCATGGTTGCAGTGCCCTCGGTGGCAGTGCTCGTGGTGTCAGTGCTCATGGTGACAGTGCTCATGGTGGCAGTTCCCATGGTGAGAGTACCAATGGGGCATTGCACATCATGACAGTGCCCATGGCAACCGTGCTCACGGTGATATGACCCATGGTGACAGTTATCACGCCTGTTGTGCCGATGCTTATAATGCTCCCGGTGATAGTGCCCATGGTTATGGTGCCCATGGTGACAGTGTTCACAGTAATAGTGAGCATAGTGATAGTGTACTTGGTGAGTGTTCCCATGGTGACTGTGCCCAAGATGACAGTACACATGGTGATACAACTCAATGTGATAGTGCCCTAGTGGACAGTGCGCATGGTGATAGTTCTCACGGTGACATTGCCTGTGATGACAATGCTCATGGTGACAGTGCCCATGGTGATCATTCTCACGTTCATAGTACCCATGGTGACAGATCGTAAGGTGAAAGTGCTCATGATGAGAGTGCCCAAGTTGGTAGTTCCATTGGTGACAGTGCTCACAGTGATAGTTACCATGGTAAGATTGCAGATGGTGGCTGTGCCATTGCCCATGATGACAGTACTCATGGTGACAGTGCTCATGGTGATAGTGTCCAAGGTGACAGTGCACATGGTGGCACTGAAAAATAGTTATAGTGCCCATGGTGACAGTGCTCATGCTGACCGTGCACAAGGTGACAACCCATGCTGATTGTGCTCACGGTGACTGGGCTCATGGTTGCATTACCCATTGTTACAGTGCTCACAGTTACAATGCTCATGTTAACTGTGCTCACCATGATAGTGTCTATGGTGACAGTGATCACAGTGATAGTGCCGATGGTGATAGTGCTCACGGTGATAGTGCCCATGATTAAGGTGCCCAAGGTGACAGTGTTCACGGTCATAGTGAGCATAGTGAGAGTGCACTTGTTGACCATGACCATGCTGAGAGAACAAATGGTGATAATTCTCAAGTTGGTAGTGTCCATGGTGGCAGTGCCCATGGACACCACCATCAAAGTGATAGTGCTCACTGTGACAGGGCCAAGTGGACAGTGCAAACCGTGACTTTGCCTATCGTGACATTGCTCACTGTGACAAATTCCATCGTGACATTGACCACAGTGACAGTTCTAATGCTGATAGTGCCCATGGCGATAATTCCCATGGTGAGAGTCCTCACGGTGATAGTGCCCATGTTGACAGTTCCCGTTTTGAATGTGCTCATGATGACATTGCCTATGTTGGTAATTCCCATGGTGACACTTCTCACAGTGATACTGACAATGGTTACAGTTCACATGTTGGCCGTGCCCTTGGTGACAGTGCCCGTGAAGACAGTACTTATGGTGACAGTTTTCTCGGTGACAGTGCCCATGGTGAGAGTGCGCATGGTAGTAGTGCACATGGTGTCACTGAAAAATTGTGACAGGGCTCATGGTGACAGTGCTCACGGTAAAAACCCATGCTGACAGTACTCACAGAGACGCTGCTCATGGTGGCAGTACCCATGGTGACAGTGCTCGCAGTGACAGTGCCCACTGTATGAGTGCCCATGTTTACAGTGTTCATGGTGACACTGACCACGGTGACATTGCCTATGGTGACAGTGCTCATGGTGACAGTGCCCATGGTGACACTGACCACAGTGAGAATGCTCACAGTGATAGTGCCAATGGTGACAGCACTCATGTTGACAGCCCCCATTGTGCAAGGTGCCATGGTGACAGTGACCATGGTGAGAGATCTCATGGTGATAGCGCTCACGGTTATAGTCCTCATGGTGACAGTGCAAATGGTGACAATACACAGGGTGAGAGTACTCATGGTGAAAATACGCATGGTAGCAGTTCTCATAGTGACAGTGCTCATGGGGGAAGTGCCCATGCTGACAGTGCTCATTGTGGCAGTGCTCATGGTGACAGTACCGATGAGGCCAGTGATTATGGTGATGGTGTTCACAGTGGCTGTGCTCATGGAGATAGTGCTCACGGTGACCGTGCCCATGATGACAGTGCCCAGGGTGACAGTGCTCACGGGGAAAGTGCCAATGATAACATTAACCATGGTGATAGTGCCCCTGGTGACACGGCCCACAGTGACATTGCTCATGGCGATAGTGCCTTTGGTGACAGTGCTCATGGTGAAATTGCCCATCCTGACAATGCTCATGGTGACATTGCCCTTTGAGATAGTACCCATGTTGACAGTGCCCATGGTGACGTGCTCATGTTGACAGTGCTCACAGTGATAGTGCCCATGGTGACATTGCCCATGGTGGAAGTGGCCATGGTGCCCTTGCCAACAGTGACAGTGCCCATGCTGAAAGTTCTCATTGTGATAGTGCCCATGGTGACAGTGCACATGGTGATACTCGCAATGGTGACAGTGCTCATGGTGACAGTGCTCACGGTTGCATTACCCATGGTGACAGTGCTCAAAATGACAGTGACAGTGGTGGCAGTGACCATGGTGACAGTGCCCACGGTGACATTGCCTATGGTGAAACTTCTCACAGTGACATTGCCCATTGTGACAGGGCTCATGGTGACGTGCTCATGTTGAGAGTGCTCACAGTGTTAGTGCCCATGGTGACATTGCCCATGGTGGAATTGCTCACGATGGCAGTGCCTACAGTGACAGTGCTCACTCTGAGAGTTGTCATGGTGATAGTGCCCATGGTGACAGTGCGCCAGGAGATACTGCCAATGGTGACATTACTCATGGTTAACAGTACTTATTGTTGCAGTACCCATGGTGACAGTGCTCAAAATGGCATTTCCCATGGGGACATTGCCCATGGTGCCATTGCCTATGGTGATACTTCTCACGGTGACATTTCCTATGGTGACATGGCTCATGGTGACACTCCACATTGTGACAGTGCCCATGGTGACAGTGCTCACAGTGAAAGTGCTCTTGGTAATACTGTTTACGTTGAGAGTGCCCAAGGTGAAAATACCCATGGTGAGAGTACTCATCGAGAAATTGCCCATGGTTACATTTCTCATAGTAACAGTTCTCATGGTGACAGTGCTCATGGTTGCAGTGCCCTCAGTGGCAGTGCTCATGGTGTCAGTGCTCATGGTGACAGTGCTCATGGTGGCAGTTCCCATGGTGAGAGTACCAATGGGGCATTGCACATCGTGACAGTGCCCATGGCAACCGTGCTCACGGTGATATGACCCATGGTGACAGTTATCACGCCTGTTGTGCCGATGCTGAAAATGCTCCCGGTGATAGTGCCCATGGTTACGGTGCCCATGGTGACAGTGTTCAGAGTAATAGTGAGCATAGTCATAGTGTACTTGGGGAGTGTGTCCATGGTGACTGTGCCCAAGATGACAGTACACATGGTGATATAACTCAATGTGATAGAGCCCTTGTGGACAGTGCACATGGTGATAGTTCTCACGGTGACATTGCCTATGATGACAATGCTCATGGTGACAGTACCCTGGTGACCATTCTCACGTTCATAGTGCCCATGGTGACAGTTCGTATGGTGAAAGTGCTCATGATGACAGTGCCCATGTTGGTAGTTACATTGGTGACAGTGCTCACAGTGATAGTGACCCTGGTAAGCTTGCAGATGGTGGCTGTGCCATTGCCCATGATGACAGTAGTCATGGTGACAACGCTCATGGTGATAGTGTCCATGGTGACAGTTCTCATGGTTGTAATGCACATGGTGGCAGTGAAAAAAGGTTATAGTGCCCATGGTGATAGTGCTCATGCTGACAGTGCACAGGGTGCCAACCCATGCTGACAGTGCTCACGGTGACTGGGCTCAAGTTTGCGTTACCCATGGTGACAGTGCTCACAGTTACAATGCCCATGATAACTATGCTCACGATGATAGTGTCCATGGTGACAGTGATCACAGTGAGAGTGCTGACGGTGATAGTGCTGACGGTGATAGTGCCCATGGTTAAGTTGGCCATGGTGACAGTGCTCACGGTAATAGTGAGCATAGGGATAGTGAACTTGTTGACCGTGCCCATGTTGAGAGTACACATGGTGATAATTCTCAAGTTGGTAGTGCCCATGGTGGCAGTGCGCATGGACACCACCCTCAAGGTGATAGTGCTGACTTTGACAGGGCCCATGGGGACAGTGCAAACCGTGACTTTGCCTATTGTGACAGTGCTCACAGTGACAAATTCCATCGTGACAGTGACCACGGTGACAGTTCTAATGCTGATAGTGCCCAGAGTGACAATACCCATGGTGACAGTACTCATGGTGATAATTCTCAAGGTGGTAGGGCCCATGGCGATAGTGCCCATGGTGAGAGTCCTCATGGTGAGAGTGCCCATGGTGACAGTTCCCATTCTGAAAGTGCTCATGATGACAGTGCCTATGTTGTTAATTCCCATGGTGACACTGCTCACAAGGATATTGACGATGCTAACAGTTCTCATGTTGACAGTGCTCATGGTTGCAGTGGCCTCAGTGGCAGTGCTCGTTGTGACAGTGCTCATGGTGACAGTGCTCATGGTGGCAGTTCCCATGGTGACAGTACCAATGGGGCATTGCACATCATGACAGTGCCCATGGCAACCGTTCTCACGGTGATATGACCCATGGTGACAGTTATCACGCCTGTTGTGCCAATGCTGATAATGCTCCCGGTGATAGTGCCCATGGTTACGGTGCCCATGGTGACAGTGTTCAGAGTAATAGTGAGCACAGTGATAGTGTACTTGGTGAGTGTGCCCATGGTGACTGTGCCCAAGATGACAGTACACATGGTGATACAACTCAATGTGATAGTGCCCTTGTGGACAGTGCGCATGGTGATAGTTCTCACGGTGACATTGCCTATGATGACAATGCTCATGGTGACAGTGCACATTGTGACCGTTCTCACGTTCATAGTGCCCATGGTGACAGTTCGTATGGTGCAAGTGCTCATGATGACAGTGCCCATGTTGGTAGTTCCATTGGTGACAGTGCTCACAGTGATAGTGACCATGGTAAGATTGCAGATGGTGGCTGTGCCATTGCCCATGATGACAGTACTCATGGTGACAGTGCTCATGGTGATAGTGTCCAAGGTGACAGTGCACATGGTGGCACTGAAAAATAGTTATAGTGCCCATGGTGAGAGTGCTCATGGTGACACTGACCACGGTGACATTGCCTATGGTGACAGTGCTCATGGTGACAGTGCCCATGGTGACACTGACCACAGTGAGAATGCTCACGGTGATAGTGCCAATGGTGACAGCACTCATGTTGACAGCCCCCATTGTGCAAGGTGCCATGGTGACAGTGACCATGGTGAGAGATCTCATGGTGATAGCGCTCACGTTTATAGTCTTCATGGTGACAGTGCAAATGGTGACAATACACAGGGTGAGAGTACTCATGGTGAAAATACCCATGGTAGCAGTTCTCATAGTGACAGTGCTCATGGGGGAAGTGCCCATGCTGACAGTGCTCATTGTGGCAGTGCTCATGGTGACAGTACCGATGAGGCCAGTGATTATGGTGATGGTGTTCACAGTGGCTGTGCTCATGGAGATAGTGCTCACGGTGACCGTGCCCATGATGACAGTGCCCAGGGTGACAGTGCTCACGGGGAAAGTGCCAATGCTAACATTAACCATGGTGATAGTGCCCCTGGTGACACGGCCCACAGTGACATTGCTCATGGCGATAGTGCCTTTGGTGACAGTGCTCATGGTGAAATTGCCCATCCTGACAATGCTCATGGTGACATTGCCCTTTGAGATAGTACCCATGTTGACAGTGCCCATGGTGACGTGCTCATGTTGACAGTGCTCACAGTGATAGTGCCCATGGTGACATTGCCCATGGTGGAAGGGTCCATGGTGCCCTTGCCAACAGTGACAGTGCCCATGCTAACAGTTCTCATTGTGATAGTGCCCATGGTGACAGTGCAGATGGTGATACTCGCAATGGTGACAGTGCTCATGGTGATAGTGCTCATGGTTGCAGTACACATGGTGACAGTGCTCAAAATGACATTGACAGTGGTGGCAGTGACCATGGTGACAGTGCCCACGGTGACATTGCCTTTGGTGAAACTTCTCACAGTGACATTGCCCATGGTGACAGGGCTCATGGTGACGTGCTCATGTTGAGAGTGCTCACAGCGTTAGTGCCCATGGTGACATTGCCCATGGTGGAATTGCTCTCGATGGCAGTGCCCACAGTGACAGTGCTCACTCTGAGAGTTGTCATGGTGATAGTGCCCATGGTGACAGTGCGCCTGGTGATACTGCCAATGGTGACAGTACTCATGGTGACAGTACTCATGGTTGCAGTACCCATGGTGACAGTGCTCAAAATGGCATTTCCCTAGGTGATATTGCCCATGGTGACATTGCCTATGGTGACACTTCTCACGGTGACATTTCCCATGGTGACATGGCTCATGGTGACACTCCGCATTGTGACAGTGCCCATGGTGACAGTGCTCACAGTGAAAGTGCTCAAGGTAATACTGTTTACGTTGAGAGTGCCCAAGGAGAAAATACCCATGGTGAGAGTACTCATCGAGAAATTGCCCATGGTTACATTTCTCATAGTAACAGTTCTCATGGTGACAGTGCTCATCGTTGCAGTGCCCTCAGTGGCAGTGCTCGTGGTGTCAGTGCTCATGGTGACAGTGCTCATGGTGGCAGTTCCCATGGTGAGAGTACCAATGGGGCATTGCACATCGTGATAGTGCCCATGGCAACCGTGCTCACGGTGATATGACCCATGGTGACAGTTATCACGCCTGTTGTGCCAATTCTGATAATGCTCCCGGTGATAGTGCCCATGGTTACGGTGCCCATGGTGACAGTGTTCAGAGTAATATTGAGCACAGTGATAGTGTACTTGGTGAGTGTGCCCATGGTGACTGTGCCCAAGATGACAGTACACATGGTGATACAACTCAATGTGATAGTGCCCTTGTGGACAGTGCGTATGGTGATAGTTCTCACGGTGACATTGCCTATGATGACAATGCTCATGGTGACAGTGCACATTGTGACCGTTCTCACGTTCATAGTGCCCATGGTGACAGTTCGTATGGTGAAAGTGCTCATGATGACAGTGCCCATGTTGGTAGTTCCATTGGTGACAGTGCTCACAGTGATAGTGACCATGGTAAGATTGCAGATGGTGGCTGTGCCATTGCCCATGATGACAGTACTCATGGTGACAGTGCTCATGGTGATAGTGTCCAAGGTGACAGTGCACATGGTGGCACTGAAAAATAGTTATAGTGCCCATGGTGACAGTGCTCATGCTTACCGTGCACAAGGTGACAACCCATGCTGACTGTGCTCACGGTGACTAGGCTCGTGGTTGCATTACCCATTGTGACAGTGCTCACGGTTACAATGCTCATGTTAACTGTGCTCACCATGATAGTGTCTATGGTGACAGTGATCACAGTGATAGTGCCGATGGTGATAGTGCTCACGGTGATAGTGCCCATGATTAAGGTGCCCATGGTGACAGTGTTCACAGTCATAGTGAGCATAGTGAGAGTGCACTTGTTGACCGTAACCACACAGAGAGAACAAATGGTGATATTTCTCAAGTTGCTAGTGTCCATGGTGGCAGTTCCCATGGACACCACCGTCAAAGTGATAGTTCTCACTGTGACAGGGCCCAAGGGGACAGTGCAAACCGTGACTTTGCCTATCGAGAAAGCGCTCACAGTGACAAATTCCATCGTGACAGTGACCATGGTGAGAGTTCTAATGCTGATAGTGCCCATGGCGATAATTCCCAATGTGAGAGTCCTCACGGTGATAGTGCCCATGGTGACAGTTCCCGTTCTGAAAGTGCTTATGATGACAGTGCCAATGTTGGTAATTCCCATGGTGACACTTCTCACAGTGATACTGACAATGGTTACAGTTCACATGTTGGCCGTGCCCTTGGTGACAGTGCCCATGAAGACAGTACTTATGGTGACAGTTTTCTCGGTGACAGTGCCCATGGTGAGAGTGCGCATGGTGGTAGTGCACATGGTGTCACTGAAAAATTTTGACAGGGCTCATAGTGACAGTGCTCACGGTAAAAACCCATGCTGACAGTATTCACAGAGACGCTGCTCATGGTGGCAGTACCCATGGTGACAGTGCTCACAGTGACAGTGCCCATGTTGAGAGTGCTCATGGTGACACTGACCACGGTGACATTGCCTATGGTGACAGTGCTCATGGTGACAGTGCCCATGGTGACCCTGACCACAGTGAGAATGCTCACAGTGATAGTGCCAATGGTGACAGCACTCATGTTGACAGCCCCCATTGTGCAAGGTGCCATGGTGACAGTGACCATGGTGAGAGATCTCATGGTGATAGCGCTCACGGTTATAGTCTTCATGGTGACAGTGCAAATGGTGACAATACATAGGGTGATAGTACTCATGGTGAAAATACCCATGGTAGCAGTTCTCATAGTGACAGAGCTCATGGGGGAAGTGCCCATGCTGACAGTGCTCATTGTGGCAGTGCTCATGGTGACAGTACCGATGAGGCCAGTGATTATGGTGATGGTGTTCAGAGTGGCTGTGCTCATGGAGATCGTGCTCACGGTGACTGTGCCCATGATGACAGTGTCCAGGGTGACAGTGCTCACGGGGAAAGTGCCAATGCTAACATTAACCATGGTGATAGTGCCCCTGGTGACACGGCCCACAGTGACATTGCTCATGGCGATAGTGCCTTTGGTGACATTGCTCATGGTGAAATTGCCCATCCTGACAATGCTCATGGTGACATTGCCCTTTGAGATAGTACCCATGTTGACAGTGCCCATGGTGACGTGCTCATGTTGACAGAGCTCACAGTGATAGTGCCCATGGTGACATTGCCCATGGTGGAAGTGGCCATGGTGCCCTTGCCAACAGTGACAGTGCCCACGCTGAAAGTTCTCATTGTGATAGTGCCCATGGTGGCAGTGCACATGGTGATAGTCGCAATGGTGACAGTGCTCATGGTTGCAGTACCCATGGTGACAGTGCTGAAAATGACAGTGATAGTGGTGGCAGTGACCATGGGGACAGTGCCCACGGTGACATTGCCTATGGTGAAACTTCTCACAGTGACATTGCCCATGGTGACAGGGCTGATGGTGACGTGCCCATGTTGAGAGTGCTCACAGCGTTAGTGCCCATGGTGACATTGCACATGGTGGAATTGCTCACGATGGCAGTGCCCACAGTGACAGTGCTCACTCTGAGAGTTGTCATGGTGATAGTGCCCATGGTGACAGTGCGCCTGGAGATACTGCCAATGGTGACAGTACTCATGGTGACAGTACTCATGGTTGCAGTACCCATGGTGACAGTGCTCAAAATGGCATTTCCCATGGTGACATTTCCCATGGTGACATTGCCTATGGTGACACTTCTCATGGTGACATTTCCCATGGTGACATGGCTCATGGTGACACTCCGCATTGTGACAGTGCCGAAGGTGACAGTGCTCACTGTGAAAGTGCTCATGATAATACTGTTTACGTTGAGAGGGCCCAAGGTGAAAATACCCATTGTGAGAGTACTCATCGAGATGTTGCCCATGGTTACATTTCTCATAGTAACAGTTCTCATGGTGACAGTGCTCATGGTTGCAGTGCCCTCAGTGGCAGTGCTCGTGGTGTCAGTGCTCATGGTGACAGTGCTCATGGTGGCAGTTCCCATGGTGAGAGTACCAATGGGGCATTGCACATCGTGACAGTGCCCATGGCAACCGTGCTCACGGTGATATGACCCATGGTGACAGTTATCACGCCTGTTGTGCCGAGGCTGAAAATGCTCCCGGTGATAGTGCCCATGGTTACGGTGCCCATGGTGACAGTGTTCAGAGTAATAGTGAGCATAGTGATAGTGTTCTTGGTGAGTGTGCCCATGGTGACTGTGCCCAAGATGACAGTACACATGGTGATACAACTCAATGTGATAGTGCCCTTGTGGACAGTGCGCATGGTGATAGTTCTCACGGTGACATTGCCTATGATGACAATGCTCATGGTGACAGTGCCCATGGTGACCGTTCTCACGTTCATAGTGCCCATGGTGACAGTTCGTATGGTGAAAGTGCTCATGATGACAGTGCCCATGTTGGTAGTTCTATTGGTGACAGTGCTCACAGTGATAGTGACCATGGTAAGATTGCAGATGGTGGCTGTGCCATTGCCCATGATGACAGTACTCATGGTGACAGTGCTCATGGTGATAGTGCCCAAGGTGACAGTGCACATGGTGGCACTGAGAAATAGTTATAGTGCCCATGGTGACAGTGCTCATGCGGACCGTGCACAAGGTGACAACCCATGCTGACTGTGCTTACGTGACTGGACTCATGGTTGCATTACCCGTTGTGACAGTGCTCACAGTTACAATGCTCATATTAACTGTGCTCACCATGATAGTGTCTATGGTGACAGTGATCACAGTGATAGTGCCGATGCTGATAGTGCTCACGGTGATAGTGCCCATGATTAAGGTGCCCAAGGAGACAGTGTTCACGGTCATAGTGAGCATAGTGAGAGTGCACTTGTTGACCGTGACCACACAGAGAGAACAAATGGTGATAATTCTCAAGTTGGTAGTGTCCATGTTGGCAGCGCCCAAGCACACCAACGTCAAAGTGATCGTGCTCACTGTGACAGCGCCCAAGGGGACAGTGCAAACCGTGACTTTGCCTATCGTGACAGTGCTCACAGTGACAAGTTCCATCGTGACAGTGACCATGGTGAGAGTTCTAATGCTGATAGTGCCCATGGCGATAATTCCCATGGTGAGAGTCCTTACTGTGATAGTGCCCATGGTGACAGCTCCCGTTCTGAATGTGCTTATGATGACAGTGCCTATGTTGGTAATTCCCATGGTGACACTTCTCACAGTGATACTGACAATTGTTACAGTTCATATGTTGGCCGTGCCCCTGGTGACAGTGCCCATGAAGACAGTACTTATGGTGACAGTTTTCTCGGTGACAGTGCCCATGGTGAGAGTGCGCATGGTGGTAGTGCACATGGTGTCACTGAAATATTGTGACAGGGCTCATGGTGACAGTGTTCACGGTGATATGACCCATGGTGAGAGTTATCACGCCTGTTGTGCCGATGCTGATAATGCTACCGGTGATAGTGCCCATGGTTACGGTACCCATGGTGACAGTGCTCAGAGTAATAGTGAGCACAGTGATAGTGTACTTGGTGAGTGTGCCCATGGTGACTGTGCCCAAGATGACAGTACACATGGTGATACAACTCAATGTGATAGTGCCCTTGTGGACAGTGTGCATGGTGATAGTTCTCACGGTGACATTGCCTGTGATGACAATGCTCATGGTGACAGTGCCCATGGTGACCATTCTCACGTTCATAGTGCCCATGGTGACAGTTCGTATGGTGAAAGTGCTCATGATGACAGTGCCCATGTTGGTAGTTCCATTGATGACAGTGCTCACAGTGATAGTGACCATGGTAAGATTGCAGATGGTGGCTGTGCCACTGCCCATGATGACATTATGCATGGTGACAGTGCTCATGGTGATAGTGTCCAAGGTGACAGTGCACATGGTGGCACTGAAAAATAGTTATAATGCCCATGGTGACAGTGTTCATGCTTACCGTGCACAAGGTGACAACTCATGCTGACTGTGCTCACGGTGACTGGGCTCATGGTTGCATTACCCATTGTGACAGTGCTCACAGTTACAATGCTCATGTTAACTGTGCTCACCATGATAGTGTCTATGCTGACAGTGATCACAGTGATAGTGCCGGTGGTTATAGTGCTCACGGTGATAGTGCCCATGATTAAGGTGCCCATGGTGACAGTGTTCACAGTCATAGTGAGCATAGTGAGAGTGCACTTGTTGACCGTGACCACACAGAGAGAACAAATAGTGATAATTCTCAAGTTGGTAGTGTCCATGGTGGCAGTGCCCATGGACACCACCGTCAAAGTGATAGTGCTCACTGTGACAGGGCCCAAGGGGACAGTGCAAACCGTGACTTTGCCTATCGTGAAAGCGCTCACAGTGACAAATTCCATCGTGACAGTGACCATGGTGAGAGTTCTAATGCTGATAGTGCCCATGGCGATAATTCGCATGGTGAGAGTCCTCACGGTGATAGTGCCCATGGTGACAGTTCCCGTTCTGAAAGTGCTTATGATGACAGTGCCAATGTTGGTAATTCCCATGGTGACACTTCTCACAGTGATACTGACAATGGTTACAGTTCACATGTTGGCGGTGCCCTTGGTGACAGTGCCCATGAAGACAGTACTTATGGTGACAGTTTTCTCGGTGATAGTGCTCATGGTGACTGTGCCCATGGTGACACTGACCACAGTGATAATGCTCACAGTGATAGTGCCAATGGTGACAGCACTCATGTTGACAGCCCCCATTGTGCAAGGTGTCATGGTGACAGTGACCTTGGTGAGAGATCTCATGGTGATAGCGCTCACGGTTACAGTCTTCATGGTGACAGTGCAAATGGTGACAATACATAGGGTGATAGTACTCATGGTGAAAATACCCATGGTAGCAGTTCTCATAGTGACAGTGCTCATGGGGGAAGTTCCCATGCTGACAGTGCTCATTGTGGCAGTGCTCATGGTGACAGTACCGATGAGGCCAGTGATTATGGTGATGGTGTTCACAGTGGCTGTGCTCATGGAGATAGTGCTCACGGTGACCGTGCCCACGATGACAGTGCCCAGGGTGACAGTGCTCACGGGGAAAGTGCCAATGCTAACATTAACCATGGTGATAGTGCCCCTGGAGACACGGCCCACAGTGACATTGCTCATGGCGATAGTGCCTTTGGTGACAGTGCTCATGGTGAAATTGCCCATCCTGACAATGCTCATGGTGACATTGCCCTTTGAGATAGTACCCATGTTGACAGTGCCCATGGTGACGTGCTCATGTTGACAGAGCTCACAGTGATAGTGCCCATGGTGACATTGCCCATGGTGGATGTGGCAATGGTGACTTTGCCAACAGTGACATTGCCCACGCTGACAGTTCTCATTGTGATAGTGCCCATGGTGACAGTGCACATGGTGATACTGGCAATGGTGACAGTGCTCATGGTTGCAGTACCCATGGAGACAGTGCTCAAAATGACAGTGACACTGGAGGCAGTGACCATGGTGACAGTGCCCACGGTGACATTGCCCATGGTGGAAGTGGCCATGGTGCCCTTGCCAACAGTGACAGTGCCCACGCTGACAGTTCTCATTGTGATAGTGCCCATGGTGACAGTGCACATGGTGATACTCGCAATGGTGACAGTGCTCACGGTGACAGTGCTCATGGTTGCAGTACCCATGGTGACAGTGCTGAAAATGACAGTGACAGTGGTGGCAGTGACCATGGTGACAGTGCCCACGGTGACATTGCCTTTGGTGAAACTTCTCACAGTGACATTGCCCATGGTGACAGGGCTCATGGTGACGTGCTCATGTTGAGAGTGCTCACAGCGTTAGTGCCCATGGTGACATTGCCCATGGTGGAATTGCTCACGATGGCAGTGCCCACAGTGACAGTACTCACTCTGAGAGTTGTCATGGTGATAGTGCCCATGGTGAGAGTGCGCCTGGTGATACTGCCAATGGTGACAGTACTCATGGTGACAGTACTCATGGTTGCAGTACCCATGGTGACAGTGCTCAAAATGGCATTTCCCATGGGGACATTGCCCATGGTGACATTGCCTATGGTGACACTTCTCACGGTGACATTTCCCATGGTGACATGGCTCATGGTGACACTCCGCATTGTGACAGTGCCCATGGTGACACTGCTCACAGTGAAAGTGCTCAAGGTAATACTGTTTACGTAGTGAGTGCCCAAGGTGTAAATACCCATGGTGAGAGTACTCATCGAGAAATTGCCCATGGTTACATTTCTCATAGTAACAGTTCTCATGGTGACAGTGCTCATGGTTGCAGTGCCCTCGGTGGCAGTGCTCGTGGTGTCAGTGCTCATGGTGACAGTGCTCATGGTGGCAGTTCCCATGGTGAGAGTACCAATGGGGCATTGCACATCGTGACAGTGCCCATGGCAACCGTGCTCACGGTGATATGACCCATGGTGAAAGTTATCACGCCTGTTGTGTGAGGCTGATAATGCTCCCGGTGATAGTGCCCATGGTTACGGTGCCCATGGTGACAGTGTTCAGAGTAATAGTGAGCATAGTGATAGTGTACTTGGTGAGTGTGCCCATGGTGACTGTGCCCAAGATGACAGTACACATGGTGATACAACTCAATGTGATAGTGCCCTTGTGGACAGTGCACATGGTGATAGTTCTCACGGTGACATTGCCTGTGATGACAATGCTCATGGTGACAGTGCCCATGGTGACCATTCTCACGTTCATAGTGCCCATGGTGACAGTTCGTATGGTGAAAGTGCTCATGATGACAGTGCCCATGTTGGTAGTTCCATTGATGACAGTGCTCACAGTGATAGTGACCATGGTAAGATTGCAGATGGTGGCTGTGCCACTGCCCATGATGACATTATGCATGGTGACAGTGCTCATGGTGATAGTGTCCAAGGTGACAGTGCACATGGTGGCACTGAAAAATAGTTATAATGCCCATGGTGACAGTGTTCATGCTTACCGTGCACAAGGTGACAACTCATGCTGACTGTGCTCACGGTGACTGGGCTCATGGTTGCATTACCCATTGTGACAGTGCTCACAGTTACAATGCTCATGTTAACTGTGCTCACCATGATAGTGTCTATGCTGACAGTGATCACAGTGATAGTGCCGGTGGTTATAGTGCTCACGGTGATAGTGCCCATGATTAAGGTGCCCATGGTGACAGTGTTCACAGTCATAGTGAGCATAGTGAGAGTGCACTTGTTGACCGTGACCACACAGAGAGAACAAATAGTGATAATTCTCAAGTTGGTAGTGTCCATGGTGGCAGTGCCCATGGACACCACCGTCAAAGTGATAGTGCTCACTGTGACAGGGCCCAAGGGGACAGTGCAAACCGTGACTTTGCCTATCGTGAAAGCGCTCACAGTGACAAATTCCATCGTGACAGTGACCATGGTGAGAGTTCTAATGCTGATAGTGCCCATGGCGATAATTCGCATGGTGAGAGTCCTCACGGTGATAGTGCCCATGGTGACAGTTCCCGTTCTGAAAGTGCTTATGATGACAGTGCCAATGTTGGTAATTCCCATGGTGACACTTCTCACAGTGATACTGACAATGGTTACAGTTCACATGTTGGCGGTGCCCTTGGTGACAGTGCCCATGAAGACAGTACTTATGGTGACAGTTTTCTCGGTGATAGTGCTCATGGTGACTGTGCCCATGGTGACACTGACCACAGTGATAATGCTCACAGTGATAGTGCCAATGGTGACAGCACTCATGTTGACAGCCCCCATTGTGCAAGGTGTCATGGTGACAGTGACCTTGGTGAGAGATCTCATGGTGATAGCGCTCACGGTTACAGTCTTCATGGTGACAGTGCAAATGGTGACAATACATAGGGTGATAGTACTCATGGTGAAAATACCCATGGTAGCAGTTCTCATAGTGACAGTGCTCATGGGGGAAGTTCCCATGCTGACAGTGCTCATTGTGGCAGTGCTCATGGTGACAGTACCGATGAGGCCAGTGATTATGGTGATGGTGTTCACAGTGGCTGTGCTCATGGAGATAGTGCTCACGGTGACCGTGCCCACGATGACAGTGCCCAGGGTGACAGTGCTCACGGGGAAAGTGCCAATGCTAACATTAACCATGGTGATAGTGCCCCTGGAGACACGGCCCACAGTGACATTGCTCATGGCGATAGTGCCTTTGGTGACAGTGCTCATGGTGAAATTGCCCATCCTGACAATGCTCATGGTGACATTGCCCTTTGAGATAGTACCCATGTTGACAGTGCCCATGGTGACGTGCTCATGTTGACAGAGCTCACAGTGATAGTGCCCATGGTGACATTGCCCATGGTGGATGTGGCAATGGTGACTTTGCCAACAGTGACATTGCCCACGCTGACAGTTCTCATTGTGATAGTGCCCATGGTGACAGTGCACATGGTGATACTGGCAATGGTGACAGTGCTCATGGTTGCAGTACCCATGGAGACAGTGCTCAAAATGACAGTGACACTGGAGGCAGTGACCATGGTGACAGTGCCCACGGTGACATTGCCCATGGTGGAAGTGGCCATGGTGCCCTTGCCAACAGTGACAGTGCCCACGCTGACAGTTCTCATTGTGATAGTGCCCATGGTGACAGTGCACATGGTGATACTCGCAATGGTGACAGTGCTCACGGTGACAGTGCTCATGGTTGCAGTACCCATGGTGACAGTGCTGAAAATGACAGTGACAGTGGTGGCAGTGACCATGGTGACAGTGCCCACGGTGACATTGCCTTTGGTGAAACTTCTCACAGTGACATTGCCCATGGTGACAGGGCTCATGGTGACGTGCTCATGTTGAGAGTGCTCACAGCGTTAGTGCCCATGGTGACATTGCCCATGGTGGAATTGCTCACGATGGCAGTGCCCACAGTGACAGTACTCACTCTGAGAGTTGTCATGGTGATAGTGCCCATGGTGAGAGTGCGCCTGGTGATACTGCCAATGGTGACAGTACTCATGGTGACAGTACTCATGGTTGCAGTACCCATGGTGACAGTGCTCAAAATGGCATTTCCCATGGGGACATTGCCCATGGTGACATTGCCTATGGTGACACTTCTCACGGTGACATTTCCCATGGTGACATGGCTCATGGTGACACTCCGCATTGTGACAGTGCCCATGGTGACACTGCTCACAGTGAAAGTGCTCAAGGTAATACTGTTTACGTAGTGAGTGCCCAAGGTGTAAATACCCATGGTGAGAGTACTCATCGAGAAATTGCCCATGGTTACATTTCTCATAGTAACAGTTCTCATGGTGACAGTGCTCATGGTTGCAGTGCCCTCGGTGGCAGTGCTCGTGGTGTCAGTGCTCATGGTGACAGTGCTCATGGTGGCAGTTCCCATGGTGAGAGTACCAATGGGGCATTGCACATCGTGACAGTGCCCATGGCAACCGTGCTCACGGTGATATGACCCATGGTGAAAGTTATCACGCCTGTTGTGTGAGGCTGATAATGCTCCCGGTGATAGTGCCCATGGTTACGGTGCCCATGGTGACAGTGTTCAGAGTAATAGTGAGCATAGGGATAGTGTACTTGGTGAGTGTGCCCATGGTGACTGTGCCCAAGATGACAGTACACATGGTGATACAACTCAATGTGATAGTGCCCTTGTGGACAGTGCGCATGGTGATAGTTCTCACGGTGACATTGCCTGTGATGACAATGCTCATGGTGACAGTGCCCATGTTGGTAGTTCCATTGGTGACAGTGCTCACAGTGATAGTGACCATGGTAAGATTGCAGATGGTGGCTGTGCCATTGCCCATGATGACAGTACTCATGGTGACAGTGCTCATGCTGATAGTGTCCAAGGTGACAGTGCACATGGTGGCACTGAAAAATAGTTATAGTGCCCATGGTGACAGTGCTCATGCTTACCGTGCACAAGGTGACAACCCATGCTGACTGTGCTCACGGTGACTGGGCTCATGGTTGCATTACCCATTGTGACAATGCTCACAGTTACAATGCTCATGTTAACTGTGCTCACCATGATAGTGTCTATGGTGACAGTGATCACAGTGATAGTGCCGATGGTGATAGTGCCCACGGTGATAGTGCGCATGATTAAGGTGCCTATGGTGACAGTGTTCACGGTCATAGTGAGCATAGTGAGAGTGCACTTTTTGACCGTGACCACACAGAGAGAACAAATGGTGATAATTCTTAAGTTGGTAATGTCCATGGTGGCAGTGCCCATGGACACCACCGTCAAAGTGATAGTGCTCACTGTGACAGGGCCCAAGGGGACAGTGCAAACCGTGACTTTGCCTATCGTGAAAGCGCTCACAGTGACAAATTCCATCGTGACAATGACCATGGTGAGAGTTCTAATGCTGATAGTGCCCATGGCGATAATTCGCATGGTGAGAGTCCTCTCGGTGATAGTGCCCATGGTGACAGTTCCCGTTCTGAAAGTGCTTATGATGACAGTGCCTATGTTGGTAATTCCCATGGTGACACTTACAGTGATACTGACAATGGTTACAGTTCACATGTTGGCCGTGCCCTTGGTGACAGTGCCCATGAAGACAGTACTTATGGTGACAGTTTTCTCGGTGACAGTGCCCATGGTGAGAGTGCGCATGGTGGTAGTGCACATGGTGTCACTGAAAAATTTTGACAGGGCTCATGGTGACAGTGCTCACGGTAAAAACCCATGCTGACAGTATTCACAGAGACGCTGCTCATGGTGGCAGTACCCATGGTGACAGTGCTCACAGTGACAGTGCCCACTGTATGAGTGCCCATGTTGAGAGTGCTCATGGTGACACTGACCACGGTGACATTGCCTATGGTGACAGTGCTCATGGTGACAGTGCCCATGGTGACACTGACCACAGTGAGAATGCTCACAGTGATAGTGCCAATGGTGACAGCACTCATGTTTACAGCCCCCATTGTGCAAGGTGCCATGGTGACAGTGACCATGGTGAGAGATCTCATGGTGATAGCGCTCACGGTTATAGTCTTCATGGTGACAGTGCAAATGGTGACAATACACAGGGTGACAGTACTCATGGTGAAAATACCCATGGTAGCAGTTCTCATAGTGACAGTGCTCATGGGGGAAGTGCCCATGCTGACAGTGCTCATTGTGGCAGTGCTCATGGTGACAGTACCGATGAGGCCAGTGATTATGGTGATGGTGTTCACAGTGGCTGTGCTCATGGAGATAGTGCTCACGGTGACCGTGCCCATGATGACAGTGCCCAGGGTGACAGTGCTCACGGGGAAAGTGCCAATGCTAACATTAACCATAGTGATAGTGCCCCTGGTGACACGGCCCACAGTGACATTGCTCATGGCGATAGTGCCTTTGGTGACAGTGCTCATGGTGAAATTGCCCATCCTGACAATGCTCATGGTGACATTGCCCTTTGAGATAGTACCCATGTTGACAGTGCCCATGGTGACGTGCTCATGTTGACAGGGCTCACAGTGATAGTGCCCATGGTGACATTGCCCATGGGGGAATTGGCCATGGTGCCATTGCCAACAGTGACAGTGCTCAAGCTGAAAGTTCTCATTGTGATAGTGCCCATGGTGACAGTGCACATGGTGATACTCGCAATGGTGACAGTGCTCATGGTTGCACTACCCATGGTGACAGTGCTCAAAATGACAGTGATAGTGGTGGCAGTAACCATGGGGACAGTGCCCACGGTGACATTGCCTATGGTGAAACTTCTCACAGTGACATTGCCCATGGTGACAGGGCTGATGGTGACGTGCTCATGTTGAGAGTGCTCACAGCGTTAGTGCCCTTGGTGACATTGCCCATGGTGGAATTGCTCACGATGGCAGTGCCCACAGTGACAGTGCTCACTCTGAGAGTTGTCATGGTGATAGTGCCCATGGTGACAGTGCGCCTGGTGATACTGCCAATGGTGACAGTACTCATGGTGACAGTACTCATGGTTGCAGTACCCATGGTGACAGTGCTCAAAATGGCATTTCCCATGGTGACATTGCCCATGGTGACATTGCCTATGTTGACACTTCTCATGGTGACATTTCCCATGGTGACATGGCTCATGGTGACACTCCGCATTGTGACAGTGCCCATGGTGACAGTGCTCACTGTGAAAGTGCTCATGATAATACTGTTTACGTTGAGAGTACACAAGGTAAAAATACCCATGGTGAGAGTACTCATCGAGAAATTGCCCATGGTTACATTTCTCATAGTAACAGTTCTCATGGTGACAGTGCTCATGGTTGCAGTGCCCTCAGTGGCAGTGCTCGTGGTGTCAGTGCTCATGGTGACAGTGCTCATGGTGGCAGTTCCCATGGTGAGAGTACCAATGGGGCATTGCACATCGTGACAGTGCCAATGGCAACCGTGCTCACGGTGATATGACCCATGGTGAGAGTTATCACGCCTGTTGTGCCGATGCTGATAATGCTCCCGGTGATAGTGCCCATGGTTACGGTGCCCATGCTGACAGTGTTCAGAGTAATAGTGAGCATAGTGATAGTGTACTTGGTGAGTGTGCCCATGGTGACTGTGCCCAAGATGACAGTACACATGGTGATACAACTCAATGTGATAGTGCCCTTGTGGACAGTGCCCATGATGTTAGTTCCATTTGTGACAGTGCTCACAGTGATAGTGACCATGGTAAGATTGCAGATGGTGGCTGTGCCATTGCCCATGATGACAGTACTCATGGTGACAGTGCTCATGGTGATAGTGTCCAAGGTGACAGTGCACATGGTGGCACTGAAAAATAGTTATAGTGCCCATGGTGACAGTGCTCATGCTGACCGTGCACAAGGTGACAACCCATGCTGACTGTGCTTACGTGACTGGGCTCATGGTTGCATTACCCATTGTGACAGTGCTCACAGTTACAATGCTCATGTTAACTGTGCTCACCATGATAGTGTCTAGGGTGACAGTGATCACAGTGATAGTGCCGATGGTGATAGTGCTCACAGTGATAGTGACCATGATTAAGGTGCCCATGGTGACGGTGTTCACGGTCAAAGTGAGCATAGTGAGAGTGCACTTGTTGACCGTGACCACACAGAGAGAACAAATGGTGATAATTCTCAAGTTGGTAGTGTCCATGGTGGCAGTGCCCATGGACACCACCATCAAAGTGATAGTGCTCACTGTGACAGGGCCCAAGGGGACACTGCAAACCGTGACTTTGCCTATCGTGAAAGCGCTCACAGTGACAAATTCCATCGTGACAGTGACCATGGTGAGAGTTCTAATGCTGATAGTGCCCATGGCGATAATTCCCATGGTGAGAGTCCTCACGGTGATAGTGCCCATGGTGACAGTTCCCGTTCTGAAAGTGCTTATGATCACAGTGCCTATGTTGGTAATTCCCATGGTGACACTTCTCACAGTGATACTGACAATGGTTACAGTTCACATGTTGGCTGTGCCCTTGGTGACAGTGCCCATGAAGACTTTACTTATGGTGACAGTTTTGTCGGTGACATTGCCCATGGTGAGAGTGCGCATGGTGGTAGTGCACAAGGTGTCACTGAAAAATTTTGACAGGGCTCATGGTGACAGTGCTCACGGTAAAAACCCATGCTGACAGTATTCACAGAGACCCTGCTCATGGTGGCAGTACCCATGGTGACAGTGCTCACAGTGACAGTGCCCACTGTATGAGTGCCCATGTTGAGAGTGTTCATGGTGACACTGACCACGGTGACATTGCCTATGGTGACAGTGCTCATGGTGACAGTGCCCATGGTGACACTGACCACAGTGAGAATGCTCACGGTGATAGTGCCAATGGTGACAGCACTCATGTTGACAGCCCCCATTGTGCAAGGTGCCATGGTGACAGTGACCATGGTGAGAGATCTCATGGTGATAGCGCTCACGGTTATAGTCTTCATGGTGACAGTGCAAATGTTGACAATACATAGGGTGATAGTACTCATGGTGAAAATACCCATGGTAGCAGTTCTCATAGTGACAGTGCTCATGGGGGAAGTGCCCATGCTGACAGTGCTCATTGTGGCAGTGCTCATGGTGACAGTTCCGATGAGGCCAGTGATTATGGTGATGGTGTTCACAGTGGCTGTGCTCATGGAGATAGTGCTCACGGTGACCGTGCCCATGATGACAGTGCCCAGGGTGACAGTGCTCACGGGGAAAGTGCCAATGCTAACATTAACCATGGTGATAGTGCCCCTGGTGACACGGCCCACAGTGACATTGATCATGGCGATAGTGCCTTTGGTGACAGTGCTCATGGAGAAATTGCCCATCCTGACAATGCTCATGGTGACATTGCCCTTTGAGATAGTACCCATGTTGACAGTGCCCATGGTGACGTGCTCATGTTGACAGAGCTCACAGTGATAGTGCCCATGGTGACATTGCCCATGGTGGAATTGGCCATGGTGCCTTTGCCAACAGTCACTGTGCCCACGCTGACCGTTCTCACTGTGATAGTGCCCATGGTGACAGTGCACATGGTGATACTGGGAATGGTGACAGTGTTCATGGTTGCAGTACCCATGGTGACAGTGCTCAAAATGACAGTGACACTGGTGGCAGTGACCATGGTGACAGTGCCCACGGTGAGATTGCCCATGGTGGAAGTGGCCATGGTGCCATTGCCAACAGTGACAGTGTCCACGCTGACAGTTCTCATTGTGATAGTGCCCATGGTGACAGTGCACATGGTGATACTCGCAATGGTGACAGTGCTCACGGTGACAGTGCTCATGGTTGCAGTACCCATGGTGACAGTGCTCAAAATGACAGTGACAGTGGTGGCAGTGACCATGGTGACAGTGCCCACGGTGACATTGCCTTTGGTGAAACTTCTCACAGTGACATTGCCCATGGTGACAGGGCTGATGGTGACGTGCTCATGTTGAGAGTGCTCACAGCGTTATTGCCCATGGTGACATTGCCCATGGTGGAATTGCTCACGATGGCAGTGCCCTCAGTGACAGTGCTCACTCTGAGAGTTGTCATGGTGATAGTGCCCATGGTGACAGTGCGCCTGGTGATACTGCCAATGGTGACAGTACTCATGGTGACAGTACTCATGGTTGCAGTACCCATGGTGACAGTGCTCAAAATGGCAATTCCCATGGGGACATTGCCCATGGTGACATTGCCTATGGTGACACTTCTCACGGTGACATTTCCCATGGTGACATGGCTCATGGTGACATTCCGCATTGTGACAGTGCCCATGGTGACAGTGCTCACAGTGAAAGTGCTCAAGGTAATTCTGTTTACTTTGAGAGTGCCCAAGGTGAAAATACCCATGGTGAGAGTACTCATCGAGAAATTGCCCATGGTTACATTTCTCATAGTAACAGTTCTCATGGTGACAGTGCTCATGGTTGCAGTGCCCTCGGTGGCAGTGCTCGTGGTGTCAGTGCTCATGGTGACAGTGCTCATGGTGGCAGTTCCCATGGTGAGAGTACCAATGGGGCATTGCACATCGTGACAGTGCCCATGGCAACCGTGCTCACGGTGATATGACACATGGTGACAGTTATCACGCCTGTTGTGCCGAGGCTGATAATGATCCCGGTGATAGTGCCCATGGTTATGGTGCCCATGGTGACAGTGTTCAGAGTAATAGTGAGCATAGTGACAGTGTACTCGGTGAGTGTGCCCATGGTGACTGTGCCCAAGATGACAGTACACATGGTGATACAACTCAATGTGATAGTGCCCTTTTGGACAGTGCGCATGGTGATAGTTCTCACGGTGACATTGCCTGTGATGACAATGCTCATGGTGACAGTGCCCATGGTGACCGTTCTCACGTTCATAGTGCCCATGGTGAGAGTTCGTATGGTGAAAGTGCTCATGATGACAGTGCCCATGATGTTAGTTCCATTGGTGACAGTGCTCACAGTGATAGTGACCATGGTAAGATTGCAGATGGTGGCTGTGCCATTGCCCATGATGACAGTACTCATGGTGACAGTGCTCATGGTGATAGTGTCCAAGGTGACAGTGCACATGGTGGCACTGAAAAATAGTTATAGTGCCCATGGTGACAGTGCTCATGCTGACCGTGCACAAGGTGACAACCCATGCTGACTGTGCTTACGTGACTGGGCTCATGGTTTCATTACCGATTGTGACAGTGCTCACAGTTACAATGCTCATGTTAACTGTGCTCACCATGTTAGTGTCTATGGTGACAGTGATCACAGTGATAGTGCCGATGGTGATAGTGCTCACAGTGATAGTGCCCATGATTAAGGTGCCCATGGTGACAGTGTTCACGGTCATAGTGAGCATAGTGAGAGTGCACTTGTTGACCGTGACCACGCAGAGAGAACAAATGGTGAGAATTCTCAAGTTGGTAGTGTCCATGGTGGTAGTGACCATGGACACCACCGTCAAAGTGATAGTGCTCACTGTTACGGGGCCCAAGGGGACAGTGCAAACCGTGACTTTGCCTATCCTGACAGTGCTCACAGTGACAAATTCCATCGTGACAGTAACCACGGTGACCGTTCTATTGCTGATAGTGCCCATGGCGATAATTCCCATGGTGAGAGTCCTCACGGTGAAAGTGCCCATGTTGACAGTTCCCGTTCTGAACGTGCTCATGATGACAGTTCCTATGTTGGTAATTCCCATGGTGACACTTCTCACAGTGATACTGAAAATGGTTACAGTTCACATGTTGGCCGTGCCCTTGGTGACTGTGCCCATGAAGACAGTACTTATGGTGACAGTTTTCTCGGTGACAGTGCCCATGGTGAGAGTGCGCATGTTAGTAGTGCACATGGTGTCACTGAAAAATTGTGACAGGGCTCATGGTGACAGTGCTCACGGTAAAAAACCCATGCTGACAGTACTCACAGAGACACTGCTCATGGTGACAGTACCCATGGTGACAGTGCTCACAGTGAGAGTGCCCACTGTGTGAGTGCCCATGTTGACAGTGCTCATGGTGACACTGACCACGGTGACATTGCCTATGGTGACAGTGCTCATGGTGACAGTGCCCATGGTGACACTGACCACAGTGAGAATGCTCACGGTGATAGTGCCAATGGTGACAGCACTCATGTTGACAGCCCCCATTGTGCAAGGTGCCATGGTGACAGAGACCATGGTGAGAGATCTCATGGTGATAGCGCTCACGGTTATAGTCTTCATGGTGACAGTGCAAATGGTGACAATACACAGGGTGAGAGTACTCATGGTGAAAATACCCATGGTAGCAGTTCTCATAGTGACAGTGCTCATGGGGGAAGTGCCCATGCTGACAGTGCTCATTGTGGCAGTGCTCATGGTGACAGTACCGATGAGGCCAGTGATTATGGTGATGGTGTTCACAGTGGCTGTGCTCATGGAGATAGTGCTCACGGAGACCGTGCCGATGATGACAGTGCCCAGGGTGACCGTGCTCACGGGGAAAGTGCCAATGATAACATTAACCATGGTGATAGTGCCCCTGGTGACACGGCCCACAGTGACATTGCTCATGGCGATAGTGCCTTTGGTGACAGTGCTCATGGAGAAATTGCCCATCCTGACAATGCTCATGGTGACATTGTCCTTTGAGATAGTACCCATGTTGACAGTGCCCATGGTGACATGCTCATGTTGACAGTGCTCACAGTGATAGTGCCCATGGTGATATTGCCCATGGTGGAAGTGGCCATGGTGCCCTTGCCAACAGTGACAGTGCCCACGCTGACAGTTCTCATTGTGATAGTGCCCATGGTGACAGTGCACATGGTGATACTCGCAATGGTGACAGTGCTCATGGTTGCAGTACCCATGGTGACAGTGCTCAAAATGACAGTGACAGTGGTGGCAGTGACCATGGTGACAGTGCCCACGGTGACATTGCCTTTGGTGAAACTTCTCGCAGTGACATTGCCCATGGTGACAGGGCTCATGGTGACGTGCTCATGTTGAGAGTGCTCACAGCGTTAGTGCCCATGGTGACATTGCCCATGGTGGAATTGCTCACGATGGCAGTGCCCACAGTGACAGTACTCACTCTGAGAGTTGTCATGGTGATAGTGCCCATGGTGACAGTGCGCCTGGTGATACTGCCAATGGTGACAGTACTCATGGTGACAGTACTCATGGTTGCAGTACCCATGGTGACAGTGCTCAAAATGGCATTTCCCATGGGGACATTGCCCATGGTGACATTGCCTATTGTGACACTTCTCACGGTGACATTTCCCATGGTGACATGGCTCATGGTGACACTCCGCATTGTGACAGTGCCCATGGTGACAGTGCTCACAGTGAAAGTGCTCAACGTAATACTGTTTACGTTGAGAGTGCCCAAGGTGAAAATACCCATGGTGAGAGTACTCATCGAGAAATTGCCCATGGTTACATTTCTCATAGTAACAGTTCTCATGGTGACAGTGCTCATGGTTGCAGTGCCCTCGGTGGCAGTGCTCGTGGTGTCAGTGCTCATGGTGACAGTGCTCATGGTGGCAGTTCCCATGGTGAGAGTACCAATGGGGCATTGCACATCGTGACAGTGCCCATGGCAACCGTGCTTACGGTGATATGACCCATGGTGACAGTTATCACGCCTGTTGTGCCGAGGCTGATAATGCTCCCGGTGATAGTGCCCATGGTTACGGTGCCCATGGTGACAGTGTTCAGAGTAATAGTGAGCATAGTGATAGTGTACTTGGTGAGTGTGCCCATGGTGACTGTGCCCAAGATGACAGTACACATGGTGATACAACTCAATGTGATAGTGCCCTTGTGGACAGTGCGCATGGTGATAGTTCTCACGGTGACATTGCCTATGATGACAATGCTCATGGTGACAGTGCCCATGGTGACCGTTCTCACGTTCATAGTGCCCATGGTGACAGTTCGTATGGTGAAAGTGCTCATGATGACAGTGCCCATGTTGGTAGTTCCATTGGTGACAGTGCTCACAGTGATAGTGACCATGGTAAGATTGCAGATTGTGGCTGTGCCATTGCCCATGATGACAGTACTCATGGTGACAGTGCTCATGGTGATAGTGTCCAAGGTGACAGTGCACATGGTTGCACTGAAAAATAGTTATAGTTCCCATGGTGACAGTGCTCATATTGACCGTGCACAAGGTGACAACCCATGCTGACTGTGCTTACGTGACTGGGCTCATGGTTGCATTACCCATTGTGACAGTGCTCACAGTTACAATGCTCATATTAACTGTGCTCACCATGATAGTGTCTATGGTGACAGTGATCACAGTGATAGTGCTGATGGTGATAGTGCTCACGGTGATAGTGGCCATGATTAAGGTGCCCAAGGTGACAGAATTCACGGTCATAGTGAGCATAGTGAGTGTGCACTTGTTGACCGTGACCACACAGAGAGAGCAAATGGTGATAATTCTCAAGTTGGTAGTGTCCATGGTGGCAGTGCCCATGGACACCACCGACAAAGTGATAGTGCTCACTGTGACAGGGCCCAAGGGGACAGTGCAAACAGTGACTTTGCCTATCGTGACAGTGCTCACAGTGCAAATTCCATCGTGACAGTGACCATGGTGACCGTTCTAATGCTGATAGTGCCCATGGCGATAATTCCCATGGTGAGAGTCCTCACGGTGATAGTGCCCATGGTGACAGTTCCCGTTCTGAAAGTGCTTATGATGACAGTGCCTATGTTGGTAATTCCCATGGTGACACTTCTCACAGTGATACTGACAATGGTTACAGTTCACATGTTGGCCGTGCCCTTGGTGACAGTGCCCATGAAGACAGTACTTATGGTGACAGTTTTCTCGGTGACAGTGCCCATGGTGAGAGTGCGCATGGTGGTAGTGCACATGGTGTCACTGAAAAATTTTGACAGGGCTCATGGTGACAGTGCTCACGGTAAAAACCCATGCTCACAGTATTCACAGAGACCCTGCTCATGGTGGCAGTACCCATGGTGACAGTGCTCACAGTGACAGTGCCCACTGTATGAGTGCCCATGTTGAGAGTGCTCATGGTGACACTGACCACGGTGACATTGCCTATGGTGACAGTGCTCATGGTGACAGTGCCCATGGTGACCCTGACCACAGTGAGAATGCTCACAGTGATAGTGCCAATGGTGACAGCACTCATGTTGACAGCCCCCATTGTGCAAGGTGCCATGGTGACAGTGACCATGGTGAGAGATCTCATGGTGATAGCGCTCACGGTTATAGTCTCCATGGTGACAGTGCAAATGGTGACAATACATAGGGTGATAGTACTCATGGTGAAAATACCCATGGTAGCAGTTCTCATAGTGACAGTGCTCATGGGGGAAGTGCCCATGCTGACAGTGCTCATTGTGGCAGTGCTCATGGTGACAGTACCGATGAGGCCAGTGATTATGGTGATGGTGTTCACAGTGGCTGTGCTCATGGAGATAGTGCTCACGGTGACCGTGCCCATGATGACAGTGCCCAGGGTGACAGTGCTCACGGGGAAATTGCCAATGCTAACATTAACCATGGTGATAGTGCCCCTGGTGACACGGCCCACAGTGACATTGCTCATGGCGATAGTGCCTTGGTGACAGTGCTCACGGTGAAATTGCCCATCCTGACAATGCTCATGGTGACATTGCCCTTTGAGATAGTACCCATGTTGACAGTGCCCATGGTGACGTGCTCATGTTGACAGAGCTCACAGTGATAGTGCCCATGGTGACATTGCCCATGGTGGAAGTGGCTATGGTGCCTTTGCCAACAGTGACAGTGCCCACGCTGACAGTTCTCATTGTGATAGTGCCCATGGTGACAGTGCACATGGTGATACTGGCAATGGTGACAGTGCTCATGGTTGCAGTACCCATGGTGACAGTGCTCAAAATGACAGTGACAATGGTGGCAGTGACCATGGTGACAGTGCCCATGGTGACATTGCCCATGGTGGAAGTGGCCATGGTGCCCTTGCCAACAGTGACAGTGCCCACGCTGACAGTTCTCATTGTGATAGTGCCCATGGTGACAGTGCACATGGTGATACTCGCAATGGTGACAGTGCTCACGGTGACAGTGCTCATGGTTGCAGTACCCATGGTGACAGTGCTCAAAATGACAGTGACAGTGGTGGCAGTGACCATGGTGACAGTGCCCACAGTGACATTGCCTTTGGTGAAACTTCTCACAGTGACATTGCCCATGGTGACAGGGCTCATGGTGACGTGCTCATGTTGAGAGTGCTCACAGCGTTAGTGCCCATGGTGACATTGCCCATGGTGGAATTGCTCACGATGGCAGTGCCCACAGTGACAGCGCTCACTCTGAGAGTTGTCATGGTGATAGTGCCCATGGTGACAGTGCGCCTGGTGATACTGCCAATGGTGACAGTACTCATGGTGACAGTACTCATGGTTGCAGTACCCATGGTGACAGTGCTCAAAATGGCATTTCCCATGGGGACATTGCCCATGGTGACATTGCCTATGGTGACACTTCTCACGGTGACATTTCCCATGGTGACATGGCTCATGGTGACACTCCGCATTGTGACAGTGCCCAAGGTGACAGTGCTCACTGTGAAAGTGCTCATGATAATACTGTTTACGTTGAGAGTGCCCAAGGTGAAAATACCCATTGTGAGAGTACTCATCGAGACGTTGCCCATGGTTACATTTCTCATAGTAACAGTTCTCATGGTGACAGTGCTCATGGTTGCAGTGCCCTCAGTGGCAGTGATCGTGGTGTCAGTGCTCATGGTGACAGTGCTCATGGTGGCAGTTCCCATGGTGAGAGTACCAATGGGGCATTGCACATCGTGACAGTGCCCATGGCAACCGTGCTCACGGTGATATGACCCATGGTGACAGTTATCACGCCTGTTGTGCCAAGGCTGATAATGCTCCCGGTGATAGTGCCCATGGTTACGGTGCCCATGGTGACAGTGTTCAGAGTAATAGTGAGCACAGTGATAGTGTACTTGGTGAGTGTGCCCATGGTGACTGTGCCCAAGATGACAGTACACATGGTGATACAACTCAATGTGATAGTGCCCTTGTGGACAGTGCACATGGTGATAGTTCTCACGGTGACATTGCCTGTGATGACAATGCTCATGGTGACAGTGCCCATGGTGACCGTTCTCACGTTCATAGTGCCCATGGTGAGAGTTCGTATGGTGAAAGTGCTCATGATGACAGTGCCCATGATGTTAGTTCCATTGGTGACAGTGCTCACAGTGATAGTGACCATGGTAAGATTGCAGATGGTGGCTGTGCCATTGCCCATGATGACAGTACTCATGGTGACAGTGCTCATGGTGATAGTGTCCAAGGTGACAGTGCACATGGTGGCACTGAAAAATAGTTATAGTGCCCAAGGTGACAGTGCTCATGCTGACCGTGCACAAGGTGACAACCCATGCTGACTGTGCTTACGTGACTGGGCTCATGGTTGCATTACCCATTGTGACAGTGCTCACAGTTACAATGCTCATGTTAACTGTGCTCACCATGATAGTGTCTATGGTGACAGTGATCACAGTGATAGTGCCGATGGTGATAGTGCTCACAGTGATAGTGCCCATGATTAAGGTGCCCATGGTGACAGTGTTCACGGTCATAGTGAGCATAGTGAGAGTGCACTTGTTGACCGTGACCACGCAGAGAGAACAAATGGTGAGAATTCTCAAGTTGGTAGTGTCCATGGTGGCAGTGACCATGGACACCACCGTCAAAGTGATAGTGCTCACTGTTACAGGGCCCAGGGGACAGTGCAAACAGTGACTTTGCCTATCGTGACAGTGCTCACAGTGACAAATTCCATCGTGACAGTGACCACGGTGACCGTTCTAATGCTGATAGTGCCCATGGCGATAATTCCCATGGTGAGAGTCCTCACGGTGAAAGTGCCCATGGTGACAGTTCCCGTTCTGAACGTGCTCATGATGACAGTTCCTATGTTGGTAATTCCCATGGTGACACTTCTCACAGTGATACTGAAAATGGTTACAGTTCACATGTTGGCCGTGCCCTTGGTGACTGTGCCCATGAAGACAGTACTTATGGTGACAGTTTTCTCGGTGACAGTGCCCATGGTGAGAGTGCGCATGTTAGTAGTGCACATGGTGTCACTGAAAAATTGTGACAGGGCTCATGGTGACAGTGCTCACGGTAAAAAACCCATGCTGACAGTACTCACAGAGACACTGCTCATGGTGACAGTACCCATGGTGACAGTGCTCACAGTGAGAGTGCCCACTGTGTGAGTGCCCATGTTGACAGTGCTCATGGTGACACTGACCACGGTGACATTGCCTATGGTGACAGTGCTCATGGTGACAGTGCCCATGGTGACACTGACCACAGTGAGAATGCTCACGGTGATAGTGCCAATGGTGACAGCACTCATGTTGACAGCCCCCATTGTGCAAGGTGCCATGGTGACAGAGACCATGGTGAGAGATCTCATGGTGATAGCGCTCACGGTTATAGTCTTCATGGTGACAGTGCAAATGGTGACAATACACAGGGTGAGAGTACTCATGGTGAAAATACCCATGGTAGCAGTTCTCATAGTGACAGTGCTCATGGGGGAAGTGCCCATGCTGACAGTGCTCATTGTGGCAGTGCTCATGGTGACAGTACCGATGAGGCCAGTGATTATGGTGATGGTGTTCACAGTGGCTGTGCTCATGGAGATAGTGCTCACGGAGACCGTGCCGATGATGACAGTGCCCAGGGTGACCGTGCTCACGGGGAAAGTGCCAATGATAACATTAACCATGGTGATAGTGCCCCTGGTGACACGGCCCACAGTGACATTGCTCATGGCGATAGTGCCTTTGGTGACAGTGCTCATGGAGAAATTGCCCATCCTGACAATGCTCATGGTGACATTGTCCTTTGAGATAGTACCCATGTTGACAGTGCCCATGGTGACATGCTCATGTTGACAGTGCTCACAGTGATAGTGCCCATGGTGATATTGCCCATGGTGGAAGTGGCCATGGTGCCCTTGCCAACAGTGACAGTGCCCACGCTGACAGTTCTCATTGTGATAGTGCCCATGGTGACAGTGCACATGGTGATACTCGCAATGGTGACAGTGCTCATGGTTGCAGTACCCATGGTGACAGTGCTCAAAATGACAGTGACAGTGGTGGCAGTGACCATGGTGACAGTGCCCACGGTGACATTGCCTTTGGTGAAACTTCTCGCAGTGACATTGCCCATGGTGACAGGGCTCATGGTGACGTGCTCATGTTGAGAGTGCTCACAGCGTTAGTGCCCATGGTGACATTGCCCATGGTGGAATTGCTCACGATGGCAGTGCCCACAGTGACAGTACTCACTCTGAGAGTTGTCATGGTGATAGTGCCCATGGTGACAGTGCGCCTGGTGATACTGCCAATGGTGACAGTACTCATGGTGACAGTACTCATGGTTGCAGTACCCATGGTGACAGTGCTCAAAATGGCATTTCCCATGGGGACATTGCCCATGGTGACATTGCCTATTGTGACACTTCTCACGGTGACATTTCCCATGGTGACATGGCTCATGGTGACACTCCGCATTGTGACAGTGCCCATGGTGACAGTGCTCACAGTGAAAGTGCTCAACGTAATACTGTTTACGTTGAGAGTGCCCAAGGTGAAAATACCCATGGTGAGAGTACTCATCGAGAAATTGCCCATGGTTACATTTCTCATAGTAACAGTTCTCATGGTGACAGTGCTCATGGTTGCAGTGCCCTCGGTGGCAGTGCTCGTGGTGTCAGTGCTCATGGTGACAGTGCTCATGGTGGCAGTTCCCATGGTGAGAGTACCAATGGGGCATTGCACATCGTGACAGTGCCCATGGCAACCGTGCTTACGGTGATATGACCCATGGTGACAGTTATCACGCCTGTTGTGCCGAGGCTGATAATGCTCCCGGTGATAGTGCCCATGGTTACGGTGCCCATGGTGACAGTGTTCAGAGTAATAGTGAGCATAGTGATAGTGTACTTGGTGAGTGTGCCCATGGTGACTGTGCCCAAGATGACAGTACACATGGTGATACAACTCAATGTGATAGTGCCCTTGTGGACAGTGCGCATGGTGATAGTTCTCACGGTGACATTGCCTATGATGACAATGCTCATGGTGACAGTGCCCATGGTGACCGTTCTCACGTTCATAGTGCCCATGGTGACAGTTCGTATGGTGAAAGTGCTCATGATGACAGTGCCCATGTTGGTAGTTCCATTGGTGACAGTGCTCACAGTGATAGTGACCATGGTAAGATTGCAGATTGTGGCTGTGCCATTGCCCATGATGACAGTACTCATGGTGACAGTGCTCATGGTGATAGTGTCCAAGGTGACAGTGCACATGGTTGCACTGAAAAATAGTTATAGTTCCCATGGTGACAGTGCTCATATTGACCGTGCACAAGGTGACAACCCATGCTGACTGTGCTTACGTGACTGGGCTCATGGTTGCATTACCCATTGTGACAGTGCTCACAGTTACAATGCTCATATTAACTGTGCTCACCATGATAGTGTCTATGGTGACAGTGATCACAGTGATAGTGCTGATGGTGATAGTGCTCACGGTGATAGTGGCCATGATTAAGGTGCCCAAGGTGACAGAATTCACGGTCATAGTGAGCATAGTGAGTGTGCACTTGTTGACCGTGACCACACAGAGAGAGCAAATGGTGATAATTCTCAAGTTGGTAGTGTCCATGGTGGCAGTGCCCATGGACACCACCGACAAAGTGATAGTGCTCACTGTGACAGGGCCCAAGGGGACAGTGCAAACAGTGACTTTGCCTATCGTGACAGTGCTCACAGTGCAAATTCCATCGTGACAGTGACCATGGTGACCGTTCTAATGCTGATAGTGCCCATGGCGATAATTCCCATGGTGAGAGTCCTCACGGTGATAGTGCCCATGGTGACAGTTCCCGTTCTGAAAGTGCTTATGATGACAGTGCCTATGTTGGTAATTCCCATGGTGACACTTCTCACAGTGATACTGACAATGGTTACAGTTCACATGTTGGCCGTGCCCTTGGTGACAGTGCCCATGAAGACAGTACTTATGGTGACAGTTTTCTCGGTGACAGTGCCCATGGTGAGAGTGCGCATGGTGGTAGTGCACATGGTGTCACTGAAAAATTTTGACAGGGCTCATGGTGACAGTGCTCACGGTAAAAACCCATGCTCACAGTATTCACAGAGACCCTGCTCATGGTGGCAGTACCCATGGTGACAGTGCTCACAGTGACAGTGCCCACTGTATGAGTGCCCATGTTGAGAGTGCTCATGGTGACACTGACCACGGTGACATTGCCTATGGTGACAGTGCTCATGGTGACAGTGCCCATGGTGACCCTGACCACAGTGAGAATGCTCACAGTGATAGTGCCAATGGTGACAGCACTCATGTTGACAGCCCCCATTGTGCAAGGTGCCATGGTGACAGTGACCATGGTGAGAGATCTCATGGTGATAGCGCTCACGGTTATAGTCTCCATGGTGACAGTGCAAATGGTGACAATACATAGGGTGATAGTACTCATGGTGAAAATACCCATGGTAGCAGTTCTCATAGTGACAGTGCTCATGGGGGAAGTGCCCATGCTGACAGTGCTCATTGTGGCAGTGCTCATGGTGACAGTACCGATGAGGCCAGTGATTATGGTGATGGTGTTCACAGTGGCTGTGCTCATGGAGATAGTGCTCACGGTGACCGTGCCCATGATGACAGTGCCCAGGGTGACAGTGCTCACGGGGAAATTGCCAATGCTAACATTAACCATGGTGATAGTGCCCCTGGTGACACGGCCCACAGTGACATTGCTCATGGCGATAGTGCCTTGGTGACAGTGCTCACGGTGAAATTGCCCATCCTGACAATGCTCATGGTGACATTGCCCTTTGAGATAGTACCCATGTTGACAGTGCCCATGGTGACGTGCTCATGTTGACAGAGCTCACAGTGATAGTGCCCATGGTGACATTGCCCATGGTGGAAGTGGCTATGGTGCCTTTGCCAACAGTGACAGTGCCCACGCTGACAGTTCTCATTGTGATAGTGCCCATGGTGACAGTGCACATGGTGATACTGGCAATGGTGACAGTGCTCATGGTTGCAGTACCCATGGTGACAGTGCTCAAAATGACAGTGACAATGGTGGCAGTGACCATGGTGACAGTGCCCATGGTGACATTGCCCATGGTGGAAGTGGCCATGGTGCCCTTGCCAACAGTGACAGTGCCCACGCTGACAGTTCTCATTGTGATAGTGCCCATGGTGACAGTGCACATGGTGATACTCGCAATGGTGACAGTGCTCACGGTGACAGTGCTCATGGTTGCAGTACCCATGGTGACAGTGCTCAAAATGACAGTGACAGTGGTGGCAGTGACCATGGTGACAGTGCCCACAGTGACATTGCCTTTGGTGAAACTTCTCACAGTGACATTGCCCATGGTGACAGGGCTCATGGTGACGTGCTCATGTTGAGAGTGCTCACAGCGTTAGTGCCCATGGTGACATTGCCCATGGTGGAATTGCTCACGATGGCAGTGCCCACAGTGACAGCGCTCACTCTGAGAGTTGTCATGGTGATAGTGCCCATGGTGACAGTGCGCCTGGTGATACTGCCAATGGTGACAGTACTCATGGTGACAGTACTCATGGTTGCAGTACCCATGGTGACAGTGCTCAAAATGGCATTTCCCATGGGGACATTGCCCATGGTGACATTGCCTATGGTGACACTTCTCACGGTGACATTTCCCATGGTGACATGGCTCATGGTGACACTCCGCATTGTGACAGTGCCCAAGGTGACAGTGCTCACTGTGAAAGTGCTCATGATAATACTGTTTACGTTGAGAGTGCCCAAGGTGAAAATACCCATTGTGAGAGTACTCATCGAGACGTTGCCCATGGTTACATTTCTCATAGTAACAGTTCTCATGGTGACAGTGCTCATGGTTGCAGTGCCCTCAGTGGCAGTGATCGTGGTGTCAGTGCTCATGGTGACAGTGCTCATGGTGGCAGTTCCCATGGTGAGAGTACCAATGGGGCATTGCACATCGTGACAGTGCCCATGGCAACCGTGCTCACGGTGATATGACCCATGGTGACAGTTATCACGCCTGTTGTGCCGAGGCTGATAATGCTCCCGGTGATAGTGCCCATGGTTACGGTGCCCATGGTGACAGTGTTCAGAGTAATAGTGAGCACACTTATAGTGTACTTGGTGAGTGTGCCCATGGTGACTGTGCCCAAGATGACAGTACACATGGTGATACAACTCAATGTGATAGTGCCCTTGTGGACAGTGCACATGGTGATAGTTCTCACGGTGACATTGCCTGTGATGACAATGCTCATGGTGACAGTGCCCATGGTGACCGTTCTCACGTTCATAGTGCCCATGGTGAGAGTTCGTATGGTGAAAGTGCTCATGATGACAGTGCCCATGATGTTAGTTCCATTGGTGACAGTGCTCACAGTGATAGTGACCATGGTAAGATTGCAGATGGTGGCTGTGCCATTGCCCATGATGACAGTACTCATGGTGACAGTGCTCATGGTGATAGTGTCCAAGGTGACAGTGCACATGGTGGCACTGAAAAATAGTTATAGTGCCCAAGGTGACAGTGCTCATGCTGACCGTGCACAAGGTGACAACCCATGCTGACTGTGCTTACGTGACTGGGCTCATGGTTGCATTACCCATTGTGACAGTGCTCACAGTTACAATGCTCATGTTAACTGTGTTCACCATGATAGTGTCTATGGTGACAGTGATCACAGTGATAGTGCCGATGGTGATAGTGCTCACAGTGATAGTGCCCATGATTAAGGTGCCCATGGTGACAGTGTTCACGGTCATAGTGAGCATAGTGAGAGTGCACTTGTTGACCGTGACCACGCAGAGAGAACAAATGGTGAGAATTCTCAAGTTGGTAGTGTCCATGGTGGCAGTGACCATGGACACCACCGTCAAAGTGATAGTGCTCACTGTTACAGGGCCCAGGGGACAGTGCAAACAGTGACTTTGCCTATCGTGACAGTGCTCACAGTGACAAATTCCATCGTGACAGTGACCACGGTGACCGTTCTAATGCTGATAGTGCCCATGGCGATAATTCCCATGGTGAGAGTCCTCACGGTGAAAGTGCCCATGGTGACAGTTCCCGTTCTGAACGTGCTCATGATGACAGTTCCTATGTTGGTAATTCCCATGGTGACACTTCTCACAGTGATACTGACAAGGGTTACTGTTCACATGTTGGCCGTGCCCTTGGTGACAGTGCCCATGAAGACAGTACTTATGGTGACAGTTTTCTTGGTGACAGTGCCCATGGTGAGAGTGCACATGGTGGTAGCGCACATGGTGTCACTGAAAAATTGTGACAGGGCTCATGGTGACAGTGCTCACGGTAAAAAACCCATGCTGACACTACTCACAGAGACACTGCTCATGGTGACAGTACCCATGGTGACAGTGCTCACAGTGACAGTGCCCACTGTATGAGTGCCCATGTTGACAGAGCTCATGGTGACACTGACCACGGTGACATTGCCTATGGTGACAGTGCTCATTGTGACAGTGCCCATGGTGACACTGACCACAGTGAGAATGCTCACGGTGATAGTGCCAATGGTGACAGCACTCATGTTGACAGCCCCCATTGTGCAAGGTGCCATGGTGACAGAGACCATGGTGAGAGATCTCATGGTGATAGCGCTCACGGTTATAGTCTTCATGGTGACAGTGCAAATGGTGACAATACACAGGGTGAGAGTACTCATGGTGAAAATACCCATGGTAGCAGTTCTCATAGTGACAGTGCTCATGGGGGAAGTGCCCATGCTGACAGTGCTCATTGTGGCAGTGCTCATGGTGACAGTACCGATGAGGCCAGTGATTATGGTGATGGTGTTCACAGTGGCTGTGCTCATGGAGATAGTGCTCACGGAGACCGTGCCGATGATGACAGTGCCCAGGGTGACCGTGCTCACGGGGAAAGTGCCAATGATAACATTAACCATGGTGATAGTGCCCCTGGTGACACGGCCCACAGTGACATTGCTCATGGCGATAGTGCCTTTGGTGACAGTGCTCATGGAGAAATTGCCCATCCTGACAATGCTCATGGTGACATTGTCCTTTGAGATAGTACCCATGTTGACAGTGCCCATGGTGACATGCTCATGTTGACAGTGCTCACAGTGATAGTGCCCATGGTGATATTGCCCATGGTGGAAGTGGCCATGGTGCCCTTGCCAACAGTGACAGTGCCCACGCTGACAGTTCTCATTGTGATAGTGCCCATGGTGACAGTGCACATGGTGATACTCGCAATGGTGACAGTGCTCATGGTTGCAGTACCCATGGTGACAGTGCTCAAAATGACAGTGACAGTGGTGGCAGTGACCATGGTGACAGTGCCCACGGTGACATTGCCTTTGGTGAAACTTCTCGCAGTGACATTGCCCATGGTGACAGGGCTCATGGTGACGTGCTCATGTTGAGAGTGCTCACAGCGTTAGTGCCCATGGTGACATTGCCCATGGTGGAATTGCTCACGATGGCAGTGCCCACAGTGACAGTACTCACTCTGAGAGTTGTCATGGTGATAGTGCCCATGGTGACAGTGCGCCTGGTGATACTGCCAATGGTGACAGTACTCATGGTGACAGTACTCATGGTTGCAGTACCCATGGTGACAGTGCTCAAAATGGCATTTCCCATGTGGACATTGCCCATGGTGACATTGCCTATTGTGACACTTCTCACGGTGACATTTCCCATGGTGACATGGCTCATGGTGACACTCCGCATTGTGACAGTGCCCATGGTGACAGTGCTCACAGTGAAAGTGCTCAACGTAATACTGTTTACGTTGAGAGTGCCCAAGGTGAAAATACCCATGGTGAGAGTACTCATCGATAAATTGCCCATGGTTACATTTCTCATAGTAACAGTTCTCATGGTGACAGTGCTCATGGTTGCAGTGCCCTCGGTGGCAGTGCTCGTGGTGTCAGTGCTCATGGTGACAGTGCTCATGGTGGCAGTTCCCATGGTGAGAGTACCAATGGGGCATTGCACATCGTGACAGTGCCCATGGCAACCGTGCTTACGGTGATATGACCCATGGTGACAGTTATCACGCCTGTTGTGCCGAGGCTGATAATGCTCCCGGTGATAGTGCCCATGGTTACGGTGCCCATGGTGACAGTGTTCAGAGTAATAGTGAGCATAGTGATAGTGTACTTGGTGAGTGTGCCCATGGTGACTGTGCCCAAGATGACAGTACACATGGTGATACAACTCAATGTGATAGTGCCCTTGTGGACAGTGCGCATGGTGATAGTTCTCACGGTGACATTGCCTATGATGACAATGCTCATGGTGACAGTGCCCATGGTGACCGTTCTCACGTTCATAGTGCCCATGGTGACAGTTCGTATGGTGAAAGTGCTCATGATGACAGTGCCCATGTTGGTAGTTCCATTGGTGACAGTGCTCACAGTGATAGTGACCATGGTAAGATTGCAGATTGTGGCTGTGCCATTGCCCATGATGACAGTACTCATGGTGACAGTGCTCATGGTGATAGTGTCCAAGGTGACAGTGCACATGGTGGCACTGAAAAATAGTTATAGTTCCCATGGTGACAGTGCTCATATTGACCGTGCACAAGGTGACAACCCATGCTGACTGTGCTTACGTGACTGGGCTCATGGTTGCATTACCCATTGTGACAGTGCTCACAGTTACAATGCTCATATTAACTGTGCTCACCATGATAGTTTCTATGGTGACAGTGATCACAGTGATAGTGCCGATGGTGATAGTGCTCACGGTGATAGTGGCCATGATTAAGGTGCCCAAGGTGACAGAGTTCACGGTCATAGTGAGCATAGTGAGTGTGCACTTGTTGACCGTGACCACACAGAGAGAGCAAATGGTGATAATTCTCAAGTTGGTAGTGTCCATGGTGGCAGTGCCCATGGACACCACCGACAAAGTGATAGTGCTCACTGTGACAGGGCCCAAGGGGACAGTGCAAACAGTGACTTTGCCTATCGTGACAGTGCTCACAGTGCAAATTCCATCGTGACAGTGACCATGGTGACCGTTCTAATGCTGATAGTGCCCATGGCGATAATTCCCATGGTGAGAGTCCTCACGGTGATAGTGCCCATGGTGACAGTTCCCGTTCTGAAAGTGCTTATGATGACAGTGCCTATGTTGGTAATTCCCATGGTGACACTTCTCACAGTGATACTGACAATGGTTACAGTTCACATGTTGGCCGTGCCCTTGGTGACAGTGCCCATGAAGACAGTACTTATGGTGACAGTTTTCTCGGTGACAGTGCCCATGGTGAGAGTGCGCATGGTGGTAGTGCACATGGTGTCACTGAAAAATTTTGACAGGGCTCATGGTGACAGTGCTCACGGTAAAAACCCATGCTCACAGTATTCACAGAGACCCTGCTCATGGTGGCAGTACCCATGGTGACAGTGCTCACAGTGACAGTGCCCACTGTATGAGTGCCCATGTTGAGAGTGCTCATGGTGACACTGACCACGGTGACATTGCCTATGGTGACAGTGCTCATGGTGACAGTGCCCATGGTGACCCTGACCACAGTGAGAATGCTCACAGTGATAGTGCCAATGGTGACAGCACTCATGTTGACAGCCCCCATTGTGCAAGGTGCCATGGTGACAGTGACCATGGTGAGAGATCTCATGGTGATAGCGCTCACGGTTATAGTCTCCATGGTGACAGTGCAAATGGTGACAATACATAGGGTGATAGTACTCATGGTGAAAATACCCATGGTAGCAGTTCTCATAGTGACAGTGCTCATGGGGGAAGTGCCCATGCTGACAGTGCTCATTGTGGCAGTGCTCATGGTGACAGTACCGATGAGGCCAGTGATTATGGTGATGGTGTTCACAGTGGCTGTGCTCATGGAGATAGTGCTCACGGTGACCGTGCCCATGATGACAGTGCCCAGGGTGACAGTGCTCACGGGGAAATTGCCAATGCTAACATTAACCATGGTGATAGTGCCCCTGGTGACACGGCCCACAGTGACATTGCTCATGGCGATAGTGCCTTGGTGACAGTGCTCACGGTGAAATTGCCCATCCTGACAATGCTCATGGTGACATTGCCCTTTGAGATAGTACCCATGTTGACAGTGCCCATGGTGACGTGCTCATGTTGACAGAGCTCACAGTGATAGTGCCCATGGTGACATTGCCCATGGTGGAAGTGGCTATGGTGCCTTTGCCAACAGTGACAGTGCCCACGCTGACAGTTCTCATTGTGATAGTGCCCATGGTGACAGTGCACATGGTGATACTGGCAATGGTGACAGTGCTCATGGTTGCAGTACCCATGGTGACAGTGCTCAAAATGACAGTGACAATGGTGGCAGTGACCATGGTGACAGTGCCCATGGTGACATTGCCCATGGTGGAAGTGGCCATGGTGCCCTTGCCAACAGTGACAGTGCCCACGCTGACAGTTCTCATTGTGATAGTGCCCATGGTGACAGTGCACATGGTGATACTCGCAATGGTGACAGTGCTCACGGTGACAGTGCTCATGGTTGCAGTACCCATGGTGACAGTGCTCAAAATGACAGTGACAGTGGTGGCAGTGACCATGGTGACAGTGCCCACAGTGACATTGCCTTTGGTGAAACTTCTCACAGTGACATTGCCCATGGTGACAGGGCTCATGGTGACGTGCTCATGTTGAGAGTGCTCACAGCGTTAGTGCCCATGGTGACATTGCCCATGGTGGAATTGCTCACGATGGCAGTGCCCACAGTGACAGCGCTCACTCTGAGAGTTGTCATGGTGATAGTGCCCATGGTGACAGTGCGCCTGGTGATACTGCCAATGGTGACAGTACTCATGGTGACAGTACTCATGGTTGCAGTACCCATGGTGACAGTGCTCAAAATGGCATTTCCCATGGGGACATTGCCCATGGTGACATTGCCTATGGTGACACTTCTCACGGTGACATTTCCCATGGTGACATGGCTCATGGTGACACTCCGCATTGTGACAGTGCCCAAGGTGACAGTGCTCACTGTGAAAGTGCTCATGATAATACTGTTTACGTTGAGAGTGCCCAAGGTGAAAATACCCATTGTGAGAGTACTCATCGAGACGTTGCCCATGGTTACATTTCTCATAGTAACAGTTCTCATGGTGACAGTGCTCATGGTTGCAGTGCCCTCAGTGGCAGTGATCGTGGTGTCAGTGCTCATGGTGACAGTGCTCATGGTGGCAGTTCCCATGGTGAGAGTACCAATGGGGCATTGCACATCGTGACAGTGCCCATGGCAACCGTGCTCACGGTGATATGACCCATGGTGACAGTTATCACGCCTGTTGTGCCGAGGCTGATAATGCTCCCGGTGATAGTGCCCATGGTTACGGTGCCCATGGTGACAGTGTTCAGAGTAATAGTGAGCACACTTATAGTGTACTTGGTGAGTGTGCCCATGGTGACTGTGCCCAAGATGACAGTACACATGGTGATACAACTCAATGTGATAGTGCCCTTGTGGACAGTGCACATGGTGATAGTTCTCACGGTGACATTGCCTGTGATGACAATGCTCATGGTGACAGTGCCCATGGTGACCGTTCTCACGTTCATAGTGCCCATGGTGAGAGTTCGTATGGTGAAAGTGCTCATGATGACAGTGCCCATGATGTTAGTTCCATTGGTGACAGTGCTCACAGTGATAGTGACCATGGTAAGATTGCAGATGGTGGCTGTGCCATTGCCCATGATGACAGTACTCATGGTGACAGTGCTCATGGTGATAGTGTCCAAGGTGACAGTGCACATGGTGGCACTGAAAAATAGTTATAGTGCCCAAGGTGACAGTGCTCATGCTGACCGTGCACAAGGTGACAACCCATGCTGACTGTGCTTACGTGACTGGGCTCATGGTTGCATTACCCATTGTGACAGTGCTCACAGTTACAATGCTCATGTTAACTGTGTTCACCATGATAGTGTCTATGGTGACAGTGATCACAGTGATAGTGCCGATGGTGATAGTGCTCACAGTGATAGTGCCCATGATTAAGGTGCCCATGGTGACAGTGTTCACGGTCATAGTGAGCATAGTGAGAGTGCACTTGTTGACCGTGACCACGCAGAGAGAACAAATGGTGAGAATTCTCAAGTTGGTAGTGTCCATGGTGGCAGTGACCATGGACACCACCGTCAAAGTGATAGTGCTCACTGTTACAGGGCCCAGGGGACAGTGCAAACAGTGACTTTGCCTATCGTGACAGTGCTCACAGTGACAAATTCCATCGTGACAGTGACCACGGTGACCGTTCTAATGCTGATAGTGCCCATGGCGATAATTCCCATGGTGAGAGTCCTCACGGTGAAAGTGCCCATGGTGACAGTTCCCGTTCTGAACGTGCTCATGATGACAGTTCCTATGTTGGTAATTCCCATGGTGACACTTCTCACAGTGATACTGACAAGGGTTACTGTTCACATGTTGGCCGTGCCCTTGGTGACAGTGCCCATGAAGACAGTACTTATGGTGACAGTTTTCTTGGTGACAGTGCCCATGGTGAGAGTGCACATGGTGGTAGCGCACATGGTGTCACTGAAAAATTGTGACAGGGCTCATGGTGACAGTGCTCACGGTAAAAAACCCATGCTGACACTACTCACAGAGACACTGCTCATGGTGACAGTACCCATGGTGACAGTGCTCACAGTGACAGTGCCCACTGTATGAGTGCCCATGTTGACAGAGCTCATGGTGACACTGACCACGGTGACATTGCCTATGGTGACAGTGCTCATTGTGACAGTGCCCATGGTGACACTGACCACAGTGAGAATGCTCACGGTGATAGTGCCAATGGTGACAGCACTCATGTTGACAGCCCCCATTGTGCAAGGTGCCATGGTGACAGAGACCATGGTGAGAGATCTCATGGTGATAGCGCTCACGGTTATAGTCTTCATGGTGACAGTGCAAATGGTGACAATACACAGGGTGAGAGTACTCATGGTGAAAATACCCATGGTAGCAGTTCTCATAGTGACAGTGCTCATGGGGGAAGTGCCCATGCTGACAGTGCTCATTGTGGCAGTGCTCATGGTGACAGTACCGATGAGGCCAGTGATTATGGTGATGGTGTTCACAGTGGCTGTGCTCATGGAGATAGTGCTCACGGAGACCGTGCCGATGATGACAGTGCCCAGGGTGACCGTGCTCACGGGGAAAGTGCCAATGATAACATTAACCATGGTGATAGTGCCCCTGGTGACACGGCCCACAGTGACATTGCTCATGGCGATAGTGCCTTTGGTGACAGTGCTCATGGAGAAATTGCCCATCCTGACAATGCTCATGGTGACATTGTCCTTTGAGATAGTACCCATGTTGACAGTGCCCATGGTGACATGCTCATGTTGACAGTGCTCACAGTGATAGTGCCCATGGTGATATTGCCCATGGTGGAAGTGGCCATGGTGCCCTTGCCAACAGTGACAGTGCCCACGCTGACAGTTCTCATTGTGATAGTGCCCATGGTGACAGTGCACATGGTGATACTCGCAATGGTGACAGTGCTCATGGTTGCAGTACCCATGGTGACAGTGCTCAAAATGACAGTGACAGTGGTGGCAGTGACCATGGTGACAGTGCCCACGGTGACATTGCCTTTGGTGAAACTTCTCGCAGTGACATTGCCCATGGTGACAGGGCTCATGGTGACGTGCTCATGTTGAGAGTGCTCACAGCGTTAGTGCCCATGGTGACATTGCCCATGGTGGAATTGCTCACGATGGCAGTGCCCACAGTGACAGTACTCACTCTGAGAGTTGTCATGGTGATAGTGCCCATGGTGACAGTGCGCCTGGTGATACTGCCAATGGTGACAGTACTCATGGTGACAGTACTCATGGTTGCAGTACCCATGGTGACAGTGCTCAAAATGGCATTTCCCATGGGGACATTGCCCATGGTGACATTGCCTATTGTGACACTTCTCACGGTGACATTTCCCATGGTGACATGGCTCATGGTGACACTCCGCATTGTGACAGTGTCCATGGTGACAGTGCTCACAGTGAAAGTGCTCAACGTAATACTGTTTACGTTGAGAGTGCCCAAGGTGAAAATACCCATGGTGAGAGTACTCATCGATAAATTGCCCATGGTTACATTTCTCATAGTAACAGTTCTCATGGTGACAGTGCTCATGGTTGCAGTGCCCTCGGTGGCAGTGCTCGTGGTGTCAGTGCTCATGGTGGCAGTTCCCATGGTGAGAGTACCAATGGGGCATTGCACATCGTGACAGTGCCCATGGCAACCGTGCTTACGGTGATATGACCCATGGTGACAGTTATCACGCCTGTTGTGCCGAGGCTGATAATGCTCCCGGTGATAGTGCCCATGGTTACGGTGCCCATGGTGACAGTGTTCAGAGTAATAGTGAGCATAGTGATAGTGTACTTGGTGAGTGTGCCCATGGTGACTGTGCCCAAGATGACAGTACACATGGTGATACAACTCAATGTGATAGTGCCCTTGTGGACAGTGCGCATGGTGATAGTTCTCACGGTGACATTGCCTATGATGACAATGCTCATGGTGACAGTGCCCATGGTGACCGTTCTCACGTTCATAGTGCCCATGGTGACAGTTCGTATGGTGAAAGTGCTCATGATGACAGTGCCCATGTTGGTAGTTCCATTGGTGACAGTGCTCACAGTGATAGTGACCATGGTAAGATTGCAGATTGTGGCTGTGCCATTGCCCATGATGACAGTACTCATGGTGACAGTGCTCATGGTGATAGTGTCCAAGGTGACAGTGCACATGGTGGCACTGAAAAATAGTTATAGTTCCCATGGTGACAGTGCTCATATTGACCGTGCACAAGGTGACAACCCATGCTGACTGTGCTTACGTGACTGGGTTCATGGTTGCATTACCCATTGTGACAGTGCTCACAGTTACAATGCTCATATTAACTGTGCTCACCATGATAGTGTCTATGGTGACAGTGATCACAGTGATAGTGCCGATGGTGATAGTGCTCACGGTGATAGTGGCCATGATTAAGGTGCCCAAGGTGACAGAGTTCACGGTCATAGTGAGCATAGTGAGTGTGCACTTGTTGACCGTGACCACACAGAGAGAGCAAATGGTGATAATTCTCAAGTTGGTAGTGTCCATGGTGGCAGTGCCCATGGACACCACCGACAAAGTGATAGTGCTCACTGTGACAGGGCCCAAGGGGACAGTGCAAACAGTGACTTTGCCTATCGTGACAGTGCTCACAGTGCAAATTCCATCGTGACAGTGACCATGGTGACCGTTCTAATGCTGATAGTGCCAATGGCGATAATTCCCATGGTGAGAGTCCTCACGGTGATAGTGCCCATGGTGACAGTTCCCGTTCTGAAAGTGCTTATGATGACAGTGCCTATGTTGGTAATTCCCATGGTGACACTTCTCACAGTGATACTGACAATGGTTACAGTTCACATGTTGGCCGTGCCCTTGGTGACAGTGCCCATGAAGACAGTACTTATGGTGACAGTTTTCTCGGTGACAGTGCCCATGGTGAGAGTGCGCATGGTGGTAGTGCACATGGTGTCACTGAAAAATTTTGACAGGGCTCATGGTGACAGTGCTCACGGTAAAAACCCATGCTCACAGTATTCACAGAGACCCTGCTCATGGTGGCAGTACCCATGGTGACAGTGCTCACAGTGACAGTGCCCACTGTATGAGTGCCCATGTTGAGAGTGCTCATGGTGACACTGACCACGGTGACATTGCCTATGGTGACAGTGCTCATGGTGACAGTGCCCATGGTGACCCTGACCACAGTGAGAATGCTCACAGTGATAGTGCCAATGGTGACAGCACTCATGTTGACAGCCCCCATTGTGCAAGGTGCCATGGTGACAGTGACCATGGTGAGAGATCTCATGGTGATAGCGCTCACGGTTATAGTCTCCATGGTGACAGTGCAAATGGTGACAATACATAGGGTGATAGTACTCATGGTGAAAATACCCATGGTAGCAGTTCTCATAGTGACAGTGCTCATGGGGGAAGTGCCCATGCTGACAGTGCTCATTGTGGCAGTGCTCATGGTGACAGTACCGATGAGGCCAGTGATTATGGTGATGGTGTTCACAGTGGCTGTGCTCATGGAGATAGTGCTCACGGTGACCGTGCCCATGATGACAGTGCCCAGGGTGACAGTGCTCACGGGGAAATTGCCAATGCTAACATTAACCATGGTGATAGTGCCCCTGGTGACACGGCCCACAGTGACATTGCTCATGGCGATAGTGCCTTGGTGACAGTGCTCACGGTGAAATTGCCCATCCTGACAATGCTCATGGTGACATTGCCCTTTGAGATAGTACCCATGTTGACAGTGCCCATGGTGACGTGCTCATGTTGACAGAGCTCACAGTGATAGTGCCCATGGTGACATTGCCCATGGTGGAAGTGGCTATGGTGCCTTTGCCAACAGTGACAGTGCCCACGCTGACAGTTCTCATTGTGATAGTGCCCATGGTGACAGTGCACATGGTGATACTGGCAATGGTGACAGTGCTCATGGTTGCAGTACCCATGGTGACAGTGCTCAAAATGACAGTGACAATGGTGGCAGTGACCATGGTGACAGTGCCCATGGTGACATTGCCCATGGTGGAAGTGGCCATGGTGCCCTTGCCAACAGTGACAGTGCCCACGCTGACAGTTCTCATTGTGATAGTGCCCATGGTGACAGTGCACATGGTGATACTCGCAATGGTGACAGTGCTCACGGTGACAGTGCTCATGGTTGCAGTACCCATGGTGACAGTGCTCAAAATGACAGTGACAGTGGTGGCAGTGACCATGGTGACAGTGCCCACAGTGACATTGCCTTTGGTGAAACTTCTCACAGTGACATTGCCCATGGTGACAGGGCTCATGGTGACGTGCTCATGTTGAGAGTGCTCACAGCGTTAGTGCCCATGGTGACATTGCCCATGGTGGAATTGCTCACGATGGCAGTGCCCACAGTGACAGCGCTCACTCTGAGAGTTGTCATGGTGATAGTGCCCATGGTGACAGTGCGCCTGGTGATACTGCCAATGGTGACAGTACTCATGGTGACAGTACTCATGGTTGCAGTACCCATGGTGACAGTGCTCAAAATGGCATTTCCCATGGGGACATTGCCCATGGTGACATTGCCTATGGTGACACTTCTCACGGTGACATTTCCCATGGTGACATGGCTCATGGTGACACTCCGCATTGTGACAGTGCCCAAGGTGACAGTGCTCACTGTGAAAGTGCTCATGATAATACTGTTTACGTTGAGAGTGCCCAAGGTGAAAATACCCATTGTGAGAGTACTCATCGAGACGTTGCCCATGGTTACATTTCTCATAGTAACAGTTCTCATGGTGACAGTGCTCATGGTTGCAGTGCCCTCAGTGGCAGTGATCGTGGTGTCAGTGCTCATGGTGACAGTGCTCATGGTGGCAGTTCCCATGGTGAGAGTACCAATGGGGCATTGCACATCGTGACAGTGCCCATGGCAACCGTGCTCACGGTGATATGACCCATGGTGACAGTTATCACGCCTGTTGTGCCGAGGCTGATAATGCTCCCGGTGATAGTGCCCATGGTTACGGTGCCCATGGTGACAGTGTTCAGAGTAATAGTGAGCACACTTATAGTGTACTTGGTGAGTGTGCCCATGGTGACTGTGCCCAAGATGACAGTACACATGGTGATACAACTCAATGTGATAGTGCCCTTGTGGACAGTGCACATGGTGATAGTTCTCACGGTGACATTGCCTGTGATGACAATGCTCATGGTGACAGTGCCCATGGTGACCGTTCTCACGTTCATAGTGCCCATGGTGAGAGTTCGTATGGTGAAAGTGCTCATGATGACAGTGCCCATGATGTTAGTTCCATTGGTGACAGTGCTCACAGTGATAGTGACCATGGTAAGATTGCAGATGGTGGCTGTGCCATTGCCCATGATGACAGTACTCATGGTGACAGTGCTCATGGTGATAGTGTCCAAGGTGACAGTGCACATGGTGGCACTGAAAAATAGTTATAGTGCCCAAGGTGACAGTGCTCATGCTGACCGTGCACAAGGTGACAACCCATGCTGACTGTGCTTACGTGACTGGGCTCATGGTTGCATTACCCATTGTGACAGTGCTCACAGTTACAATGCTCATGTTAACTGTGCTCACCATGATAGTGTCTATGGTGACAGTGATCACAGTGATAGTGCCGATGGTGATAGTGCTCACAGTGATAGTGCCCATGATTAAGGTGCCCATGGTGACAGTGTTCACGGTCATAGTGAGCATAGTGAGAGTGCACTTGTTGACCGTGACCACGCAGAGAGAACAAATGGTGAGAATTCTCAAGTTGGTAGTGTCCATGGTGGCAGTGACCATGGACACCACCGTCAAAGTGATAGTGCTCACTGTTACAGGGCCCAGGGGACAGTGCAAACAGTGACTTTGCCTATCGTGACAGTGCTCACAGTGACAAATTCCATCGTGACAGTGACCACGGTGACCGTTCTAATGCTGATAGTGCCCATGGCGATAATTCCCATGGTGAGAGTCCTCACGGTGAAAGTGCCCATGGTGACAGTTCCCGTTCTGAACGTGCTCATGATGACAGTTCCTATGTTGGTAATTCCCATGGTGACACTTCTCACAGTGATACTGACAAGGGTTACTGTTCACATGTTGGCCGTGCCCTTGGTGACAGTGCCCATGAAGACAGTACTTATGGTGACAGTTTTCTTGGTGACAGTGCCCATGGTGAGAGTGCACATGGTGGTAGCGCACATGGTGTCACTGAAAAATTGTGACAGGGCTCATGGTGACAGTGCTCACGGTAAAAAACCCATGCTGACACTACTCACAGAGACACTGCTCATGGTGACAGTACCCATGGTGACAGTGCTCACAGTGACAGTGCCCACTGTATGAGTGCCCATGTTGACAGTGCTCATGGTGACACTGACCACGGTGACATTGCCTATGGTGACAGTGCTCATTGTGACAGTGCCCATGGTGACACTGACCACAGTGAGAATGCTCACGGTGATAGTGCCAATGGTGACAGCACTCATGTTGACAGCCCCCATTGTGCAAGGTGCCATGGTGACAGAGACCATGGTGAGAGATCTCATGGTGATAGCGCTCACGGTTATAGTCTTCATGGTGACAGTGCAAATGGTGACAATACACAGGGTGAGAGTACTCATGGTGAAAATACCCATGGTAGCAGTTCTCATAGTGACAGTGCTCATGGGGGAAGTGCCCATGCTGACAGTGCTCATTGTGGCAGTGCTCATGGTGACAGTACCGATGAGGCCAGTGATTATGGTGATGGTGTTCACAGTGGCTGTGCTCATGGAGATAGTGCTCACGGAGACCGTGCCGATGATGACAGTGCCCAGGGTGACCGTGCTCACGGGGAAAGTGCCAATGATAACATTAACCATGGTGATAGTGCCCCTGGTGACACGGCCCACAGTGACATTGCTCATGGCGATAGTGCCTTTGGTGACAGTGCTCATGGAGAAATTGCCCATCCTGACAATGCTCATGGTGACATTGTCCTTTGAGATAGTACCCATGTTGACAGTGCCCATGGTGACATGCTCATGTTGACAGTGCTCACAGTGATAGTGCCCATGGTGATATTGCCCATGGTGGAAGTGGCCATGGTGCCCTTGCCAACAGTGACAGTGCCCACGCTGACAGTTCTCATTGTGATAGTGCCCATGGTGACAGTGCACATGGTGATACTCGCAATGGTGACAGTGCTCATGGTTGCAGTACCCATGGTGACAGTGCTCAAAATGACAGTGACAGTGGTGGCAGTGACCATGGTGACAGTGCCCACGGTGACATTGCCTTTGGTGAAACTTCTCGCAGTGACATTGCCCATGGTGACAGGGCTCATGGTGACGTGCTCATGTTGAGAGTGCTCACAGCGTTAGTGCCCATGGTGACATTGCCCATGGTGGAATTGCTCACGATGGCAGTGCCCACAGTGACAGTACTCACTCTGAGAGTTGTCATGGTGATAGTGCCCATGGTGACAGTGCGCCTGGTGATACTGCCAATGGTGACAGTACTCATGGTGACAGTACTCATGGTTGCAGTACCCATGGTGACAGTGCTCAAAATGGCATTTCCCATGGGGACATTGCCCATGGTGACATTGCCTATTGTGACACTTCTCACGGTGACATTTCCCATGGTGACATGGCTCATGGTGACACTCCGCATTGTGACAGTGCCCATGGTGACAGTGCTCACAGTGAAAGTGCTCAACGTAATACTGTTTACGTTGAGAGTGCCCAAGGTGAAAATACCCATGGTGAGAGTACTCATCGAGAAATTGCCCATGGTTACATTTCTCATAGTAACAGTTCTCATGGTGACAGTGCTCATGGTTGCAGTGCCCTCGGTGGCAGTGCTCGTGGTGTCAGTGCTCATGGTGACAGTGCTCATGGTGGCAGTTCCCATGGTGAGAGTACCAATGGGGCATTGCACATCGTGACAGTGCCCATGGCAACCGTGCTTACGGTGATATGACCCATGGTGACAGTTATCACGCCTGTTGTGCCGAGGCTGATAATGCTCCCGGTGATAGTGCCCATGGTTACGGTGCCCATGGTGACAGTGTTCAGAGTAATAGTGAGCATAGTGATAGTGTACTTGGTGAGTGTGCCCATGGTGACTGTGCCCAAGATGACAGTACACATGGTGATACAACTCAATGTGATAGTGCCCTTGTGGACAGTGCGCATGGTGATAGTTCTCACGGTGACATTGCCTATGATGACAATGCTCATGGTGACAGTGCCCATGGTGACCGTTCTCACGTTCATAGTGCCCATGGTGACAGTTCGTATGGTGAAAGTGCTCATGATGACAGTGCCCATGTTGGTAGTTCCATTGGTGACAGTGCTCACAGTGATAGTGACCATGGTAAGATTGCAGATTGTGGCTGTGCCATTGCCCATGATGACAGTACTCATGGTGACAGTGCTCATGGTGATAGTGTCCAAGGTGACAGTGCACATGGTGGCACTGAAAAATAGTTATAGTTCCCATGGTGACAGTGCTCATATTGACCGTGCACAAGGTGACAACCCATGCTGACTGTGCTTACGTGACTGGGCTCATGGTTGCATTACCCATTGTGACAGTGCTCACAGTTACAATGCTCATATTAACTGTGCTCACCATGATAGTGTCTATGGTGACAGTGATCACAGTGATAGTGCCGATGGTGATAGTGCTCACGGTGATAGTGGCCATGATTAAGGTGCCCAAGGTGACAGAGTTCACGGTCATAGTGAGCATAGTGAGTGTGCACTTGTTGACCGTGACCACACAGAGAGAGCAAATGGTGATAATTCTCAAGTTGGTAGTGTCCATGGTGGCAGTGCCCATGGACACCACCGACAAAGTGATAGTGCTCACTGTGACAGGGCCCAAGGGGACAGTGCAAACAGTGACTTTGCCTATCGTGACAGTGCTCACAGTGCAAATTCCATCGTGACAGTGACCATGGTGACCGTTCTAATGCTGATAGTGCCCATGGCGATAATTCCCATGGTGAGAGTCCTCACGGTGATAGTGCCCATGGTGACAGTTCCCGTTCTGAAAGTGCTTATGATGACAGTGCCTATGTTGGTAATTCCCATGGTGACACTTCTCACAGTGATACTGACAATGGTTACAGTTCACATGTTGGCCGTGCCCTTGGTGACAGTGCCCATGAAGACAGTACTTATGGTGACAGTTTTCTCGGTGACAGTGCCCATGGTGAGAGTGCGCATGGTGGTAGTGCACATGGTGTCACTGAAAAATTTTGACAGGGCTCATGGTGACAGTGCTCACGGTAAAAACCCATGCTCACAGTATTCACAGAGACCCTGCTCATGGTGGCAGTACCCATGGTGACAGTGCTCACAGTGACAGTGCCCACTGTATGAGTGCCCATGTTGAGAGTGCTCATGGTGACACTGACCACGGTGACATTGCCTATGGTGACAGTGCTCATGGTGACAGTGCCCATGGTGACCCTGACCACAGTGAGAATGCTCACAGTGATAGTGCCAATGGTGACAGCACTCATGTTGACAGCCCCCATTGTGCAAGGTGCCATGGTGACAGTGACCATGGTGAGAGATCTCATGGTGATAGCGCTCACGGTTATAGTCTCCATGGTGACAGTGCAAATGGTGACAATACATAGGGTGATAGTACTCATGGTGAAAATACCCATGGTAGCAGTTCTCATAGTGACAGTGCTCATGGGGGAAGTGCCCATGCTGACAGTGCTCATTGTGGCAGTGCTCATGGTGACAGTACCGATGAGGCCAGTGATTATGGTGATGGTGTTCACAGTGGCTGTGCTCATGGAGATAGTGCTCACGGTGACCGTGCCCATGATGACAGTGCCCAGGGTGACAGTGCTCACGGGGAAATTGCCAATGCTAACATTAACCATGGTGATAGTGCCCCTGGTGACACGGCCCACAGTGACATTGCTCATGGCGATAGTGCCTTGGTGACAGTGCTCACGGTGAAATTGCCCATCCTGACAATGCTCATGGTGACATTGCCCTTTGAGATAGTACCCATGTTGACAGTGCCCATGGTGACGTGCTCATGTTGACAGAGCTCACAGTGATAGTGCCCATGGTGACATTGCCCATGGTGGAAGTGGCTATGGTGCCTTTGCCAACAGTGACAGTGCCCACGCTGACAGTTCTCATTGTGATAGTGCCCATGGTGACAGTGCACATGGTGATACTGGCAATGGTGACAGTGCTCATGGTTGCAGTACCCATGGTGACAGTGCTCAAAATGACAGTGACAATGGTGGCAGTGACCATGGTGACAGTGCCCATGGTGACATTGCCCATGGTGGAAGTGGCCATGGTGCCCTTGCCAACAGTGACAGTGCCCACGCTGACAGTTCTCATTGTGATAGTGCCCATGGTGACAGTGCACATGGTGATACTCGCAATGGTGACAGTGCTCACGGTGACAGTGCTCATGGTTGCAGTACCCATGGTGACAGTGCTCAAAATGACAGTGACAGTGGTGGCAGTGACCATGGTGACAGTGCCCACAGTGACATTGCCTTTGGTGAAACTTCTCACAGTGACATTGCCCATGGTGACAGGGCTCATGGTGACGTGCTCATGTTGAGAGTGCTCACAGCGTTAGTGCCCATGGTGACATTGCCCATGGTGGAATTGCTCACGATGGCAGTGCCCACAGTGACAGCGCTCACTCTGAGAGTTGTCATGGTGATAGTGCCCATGGTGACAGTGCGCCTGGTGATACTGCCAATGGTGACAGTACTCATGGTGACAGTACTCATGGTTGCAGTACCCATGGTGACAGTGCTCAAAATGGCATTTCCCATGGGGACATTGCCCATGGTGACATTGCCTATGGTGACACTTCTCACGGTGACATTTCCCATGGTGACATGGCTCATGGTGACACTCCGCATTGTGACAGTGCCCAAGGTGACAGTGCTCACTGTGAAAGTGCTCATGATAATACTGTTTACGTTGAGAGTGCCCAAGGTGAAAATACCCATTGTGAGAGTACTCATCGAGACGTTGCCCATGGTTACATTTCTCATAGTAACAGTTCTCATGGTGACAGTGCTCATGGTTGCAGTGCCCTCAGTGGCAGTGATCGTGGTGTCAGTGCTCATGGTGACAGTGCTCATGGTGGCAGTTCCCATGGTGAGAGTACCAATGGGGCATTGCACATCGTGACAGTGCCCATGGCAACCGTGCTCACGGTGATATGACCCATGGTGACAGTTATCACGCCTGTTGTGCCGAGGCTGATAATGCTCCCGGTGATAGTGCCCATGGTTACGGTGCCCATGGTGACAGTGTTCAGAGTAATAGTGAGCACACTTATAGTGTACTTGGTGAGTGTGCCCATCGTGACTGTGCCCAAGATGACAGTACACATGGTGATACAACTCAATGTGATAGTGCCCTTGTGGACAGTGCACATGGTGATAGTTCTCACGGTGACATTGCCTGTGATGACAATGCTCATGGTGACAGTGCCCATGGTGACCGTTCTCACGTTCATAGTGCCCATGGTGAGAGTTCGTATGGTGAAAGTGCTCATGATGACAGTGCCCATGATGTTAGTTCCATTGGTGACAGTGCTCACAGTGATAGTGACCATGGTAAGATTGCAGATGGTGGCTGTGCCATTGCCCATGATGACAGTACTCATGGTGACAGTGCTCATGGTGATAGTGTCCAAGGTGACAGTGCACATGGTGGCACTGAAAAATAGTTATAGTGCCCAAGGTGACAGTGCTCATGCTGACCGTGCACAAGGTGACAACCCATGCTGACTGTGCTTACGTGACTGGGCTCATGGTTGCATTACCCATTGTGACAGTGCTCACAGTTACAATGCTCATGTTAACTGTGCTCACCATGATAGTGTCTATGGTGACAGTGATCACAGTGATAGTGCCGATGGTGATAGTGCTCACAGTGATAGTGCCCATGATTAAGGTGCCCATGGTGACAGTGTTCACGGTCATAGTGAGCATAGTGAGAGTGCACTTGTTGACCGTGACCACGCAGAGAGAACAAATGGTGAGAATTCTCAAGTTGGTAGTGTCCATGGTGGCAGTGACCATGGACACCACCGTCAAAGTGATAGTGCTCACTGTTACAGGGCCCAGGGGACAGTGCAAACAGTGACTTTGCCTATCGTGACAGTGCTCACAGTGACAAATTCCATCGTGACAGTGACCACGGTGACCGTTCTAATGCTGATAGTGCCCATGGCGATAATTCCCATGGTGAGAGTCCTCACGGTGAAAGTGCCCATGGTGACAGTTCCCGTTCTGAACGTGCTCATGATGACAGTTCCTATGTTGGTAATTCCCATGGTGACACTTCTCACAGTGATACTGACAAGGGTTACTGTTCACATGTTGGCCGTGCCCTTGGTGACAGTGCCCATGAAGACAGTACTTATGGTGACAGTTTTCTTGGTGACAGTGCCCATGGTGAGAGTGCACATGGTGGTAGCGCACATGGTGTCACTGAAAAATTGTGACAGGGCTCATGGTGACAGTGCTCACGGTAAAAAACCCATGCTGACACTACTCACAGAGACACTGCTCATGGTGACAGTACCCATGGTGACAGTGCTCACAGTGACAGTGCCCACTGTATGAGTGCCCATGTTGACAGTGCTCATGGTGACACTGACCACGGTGACATTGCCTATGGTGACAGTGCTCATTGTGACAGTGCCCATGGTGACACTGACCACAGTGAGAATGCTCACGGTGATAGTGCCAATGGTGACAGCACTCATGTTGACAGCCCCCATTGTGCAAGGTGCCATGGTGACAGAGACCATGGTGAGAGATCTCATGGTGATAGCGCTCACGGTTATAGTCTTCATGGTGACAGTGCAAATGGTGACAATACACAGGGTGAGAGTACTCATGGTGAAAATACCCATGGTAGCAGTTCTCATAGTGACAGTGCTCATGGGGGAAGTGCCCATGCTGACAGTGCTCATTGTGGCAGTGCTCATGGTGACAGTACCGATGAGGCCAGTGATTATGGTGATGGTGTTCACAGTGGCTGTGCTCATGGAGATAGTGCTCACGGAGACCGTGCCGATGATGACAGTGCCCAGGGTGACCGTGCTCACGGGGAAAGTGCCAATGATAACATTAACCATGGTGATAGTGCCCCTGGTGACACGGCCCACAGTGACATTGCTCATGGCGATAGTGCCTTTGGTGACAGTGCTCATGGAGAAATTGCCCATCCTGACAATGCTCATGGTGACATTGTCCTTTGAGATAGTACCCATGTTGACAGTGCCCATGGTGACATGCTCATGTTGACAGTGCTCACAGTGATAGTGCCCATGGTGATATTGCCCATGGTGGAAGTGGCCATGGTGCCCTTGCCAACAGTGACAGTGCCCACGCTGACAGTTCTCATTGTGATAGTGCCCATGGTGACAGTGCACATGGTGATACTCGCAATGGTGACAGTGCTCATGGTTGCAGTACCCATGGTGACAGTGCTCAAAATGACAGTGACAGTGGTGGCAGTGACCATGGTGACAGTGCCCACGGTGACATTGCCTTTGGTGAAACTTCTCGCAGTGACATTGCCCATGGTGACAGGGCTCATGGTGACGTGCTCATGTTGAGAGTGCTCACAGCGTTAGTGCCCATGGTGACATTGCCCATGGTGGAATTGCTCACGATGGCAGTGCCCACAGTGACAGTACTCACTCTGAGAGTTGTCATGGTGATAGTGCCCATGGTGACAGTGCGCCTGGTGATACTGCCAATGGTGACAGTACTCATGGTGACAGTACTCATGGTTGCAGTACCCATGGTGACAGTGCTCAAAATGGCATTTCCCATGGGGACATTGCCCATGGTGACATTGCCTATTGTGACACTTCTCACGGTGACATTTCCCATGGTGACATGGCTCATGGTGACACTCCGCATTGTGACAGTGCCCATGGTGACAGTGCTCACAGTGAAAGTGCTCAACGTAATACTGTTTACGTTGAGAGTGCCCAAGGTGAAAATACCCATGGTGAGAGTACTCATCGAGAAATTGCCCATGGTTACATTTCTCATAGTAACAGTTCTCATGGTGACAGTGCTCATGGTTGCAGTGCCCTCGGTGGCAGTGCTCGTGGTGTCAGTGCTCATGGTGACAGTGCTCATGGTGGCAGTTCCCATGGTGAGAGTACCAATGGGGCATTGCACATCGTGACAGTGCCCATGGCAACCGTGCTTACGGTGATATGACCCATGGTGACAGTTATCACGCCTGTTGTGCCGAGGCTGATAATGCTCCCGGTGATAGTGCCCATGGTTACGGTGCCCATGGTGACAGTGTTCAGAGTAATAGTGAGCATAGTGATAGTGTACTTGGTGAGTGTGCCCATGGTGACTGTGCCCAAGATGACAGTACACATGGTGATACAACTCAATGTGATAGTGCCCTTGTGGACAGTGCGCATGGTGATAGTTCTCACGGTGACATTGCCTATGATGACAATGCTCATGGTGACAGTGCCCATGGTGACCGTTCTCACGTTCATAGTGCCCATGGTGACAGTTCGTATGGTGAAAGTGCTCATGATGACAGTGCCCATGTTGGTAGTTCCATTGGTGACAGTGCTCACAGTGATAGTGACCATGGTAAGATTGCAGATTGTGGCTGTGCCATTGCCCATGATGACAGTACTCATGGTGACAGTGCTCATGGTGATAGTGTCCAAGGTGACAGTGCACATGGTGGCACTGAAAAATAGTTATAGTTCCCATGGTGACAGTGCTCATATTGACCGTGCACAAGGTGACAACCCATGCTGACTGTGCTTACGTGACTGGGCTCATGGTTGCATTACCCATTGTGACAGTGCTCACAGTTACAATGCTCATATTAACTGTGCTCACCATGATAGTGTCTATGGTGACAGTGATCACAGTGATAGTGCCGATGGTGATAGTGCTCACGGTGATAGTGGCCATGATTAAGGTGCCCAAGGTGACAGAGTTCACGGTCATAGTGAGCATAGTGAGTGTGCACTTGTTGACCGTGACCACACAGAGAGAGCAAATGGTGATAATTCTCAAGTTGGTAGTGTCCATGGTGGCAGTGCCCATGGACACCACCGACAAAGTGATAGTGCTCACTGTGACAGGGCCCAAGGGGACAGTGCAAACAGTGACTTTGCCTATCGTGACAGTGCTCACAGTGCAAATTCCATCGTGACAGTGACCATGGTGACCGTTCTAATGCTGATAGTGCCCATGGCGATAATTCCCATGGTGAGAGTCCTCACGGTGATAGTGCCCATGGTGACAGTTCCCGTTCTGAAAGTGCTTATGATGACAGTGCCTATGTTGGTAATTCCCATGGTGACACTTCTCACAGTGATACTGACAATGGTTACAGTTCACATGTTGGCCGTGCCCTTGGTGACAGTGCCCATGAAGACAGTACTTATGGTGACAGTTTTCTCGGTGACAGTGCCCATGGTGAGAGTGCGCATGGTGGTAGTGCACATGGTGTCACTGAAAAATTTTGACAGGGCTCATGGTGACAGTGCTCACGGTAAAAACCCATGCTCACAGTATTCACAGAGACCCTGCTCATGGTGGCAGTACCCATGGTGACAGTGCTCACAGTGACAGTGCCCACTGTATGAGTGCCCATGTTGAGAGTGCTCATGGTGACACTGACCACGGTGACATTGCCTATGGTGACAGTGCTCATGGTGACAGTGCCCATGGTGACCCTGACCACAGTGAGAATGCTCACAGTGATAGTGCCAATGGTGACAGCACTCATGTTGACAGCCCCCATTGTGCAAGGTGCCATGGTGACAGTGACCATGGTGAGAGATCTCATGGTGATAGCGCTCACGGTTATAGTCTCCATGGTGACAGTGCAAATGGTGACAATACATAGGGTGATAGTACTCATGGTGAAAATACCCATGGTAGCAGTTCTCATAGTGACAGTGCTCATGGGGGAAGTGCCCATGCTGACAGTGCTCATTGTGGCAGTGCTCATGGTGACAGTACCGATGAGGCCAGTGATTATGGTGATGGTGTTCACAGTGGCTGTGCTCATGGAGATAGTGCTCACGGTGACCGTGCCCATGATGACAGTGCCCAGGGTGACAGTGCTCACGGGGAAATTGCCAATGCTAACATTAACCATGGTGATAGTGCCCCTGGTGACACGGCCCACAGTGACATTGCTCATGGCGATAGTGCCTTGGTGACAGTGCTCACGGTGAAATTGCCCATCCTGACAATGCTCATGGTGACATTGCCCTTTGAGATAGTACCCATGTTGACAGTGCCCATGGTGACGTGCTCATGTTGACAGAGCTCACAGTGATAGTGCCCATGGTGACATTGCCCATGGTGGAAGTGGCTATGGTGCCTTTGCCAACAGTGACAGTGCCCACGCTGACAGTTCTCATTGTGATAGTGCCCATGGTGACAGTGCACATGGTGATACTGGCAATGGTGACAGTGCTCATGGTTGCAGTACCCATGGTGACAGTGCTCAAAATGACAGTGACAATGGTGGCAGTGACCATGGTGACCGTGCCCATGGTGACATTGCCCATGGTGGAAGTGGCCATGGTGCCCTTGCCAACAGTGACCGTGCCCACGCTGACAGTTCTCATTGTGATAGTGCCCATGGTGACAGTGCACATGGTGATACTCGCAATGGTGACAGTGCTCACGGTGACAGTGCTCATGGTTGCAGTACCCATGGTGACAGTGCTCAAAATGACAGTGACAGTGGTGGCAGTGACCATGGTGACAGTGCCCACAGTGACATTGCCTTTGGTGAAACTTCTCACAGTGACATTGCCCATGGTGACAGGGCTCATGGTGACGTGCTCATGTTGAGAGTGCTCACAGCGTTAGTGCCCATGGTGACATTGCCCATGGTGGAATTGCTCACGATGGCAGTGCCCACAGTGACAGCGCTCACTCTGAGAGTTGTCATGGTGATAGTGCCCATGGTGACAGTGCGCCTGGTGATACTGCCAATGGTGACAGTACTCATGGTGACAGTACTCATGGTTGCAGTACCCATGGTGACAGTGCTCAAAATGGCATTTCCCATGGGGACATTGCCCATGGTGACATTGCCTATGGTGACACTTCTCACGGTGACATTTCCCATGGTGACATGGCTCATGGTGACACTCCGCATTGTGACAGTGCCCAAGGTGACAGTGCTCACTGTGAAAGTGCTCATGATAATATTGTTTACGTTGAGAGTGCCCAAGGTGAAAATACCCATTGTGAGAGTACTCATCGAGACGTTGCCCATGGTTACATTTCTCATAGTAACAGTTCTCATGGTGACAGTGCTCATGGTTGCAGTGCCCTCAGTGGCAGTGATCGTGGTGTCAGTGCTCATGGTGACAGTGCTCATGGTGGCAGTTCCCATGGTGAGAGTACCAATGGGGCATTGCACATCGTGACAGTGCCCATGGCAACCGTGCTCACGGTGATATGACCCATGGTGACAGTTATCACGCCTGTTGTGCCGAGGCTGATAATGCTCCCGGTGATAGTGCCCATGGTTACGGTGCCCATGGTGACAGTGTTCAGAGTAATAGTGAGCACACTTATAGTGTACTTGGTGAGTGTGCCCATGGTGACTGTGCCCAAGATGACAGTACACATGGTGATACAACTCAATGTGATAGTGCCCTTGTGGACAGTGCACATGGTGATAGTTCTCACGGTGACATTGCCTGTGATGACAATGCTCATGGTGACAGTGCCCATGGTGACCGTTCTCACGTTCATAGTGCCCATGGTGAGAGTTCGTATGGTGAAAGTGCTCATGATGACAGTGCCCATGATGTTAGTTCCATTGGTGACAGTGCTCACAGTGATAGTGACCATGGTAAGATTGCAGATGGTGGCTGTGCCATTGCCCATGATGACAGTACTCATGGTGACAGTGCTCATGGTGATAGTGTCCAAGGTGACAGTGCACATGGTGGCACTGAAAAATAGTTATAGTGCCCAAGGTGACAGTGCTCATGCTGACCGTGCACAAGGTGACAACCCATGCTGACTGTGCTTACGTGACTGGGCTCATGGTTGCATTACCCATTGTGACAGTGCTCACAGTTACAATGCTCATGTTAACTGTGTTCACCATGATAGTGTCTATGGTGACAGTGATCACAGTGATAGTGCCGATGGTGATAGTGCTCACAGTGATAGTGCCCATGATTAAGGTGCCCATGGTGACAGTGTTCACGGTCATAGTGAGCATAGTGAGAGTGCACTTGTTGACCGTGACCACGCAGAGAGAACAAATGGTGAGAATTCTCAAGTTGGTAGTGTCCATGGTGGCAGTGACCATGGACACCACCGTCAAAGTGATAGTGCTCACTGTTACAGGGCCCAGGGGACAGTGCAAACAGTGACTTTGCCTATCGTGACAGTGCTCACAGTGACAAATTCCATCGTGACAGTGACCACGGTGACCGTTCTAATGCTGATAGTGCCCATGGCGATAATTCCCATGGTGAGAGTCCTCACGGTGAAAGTGCCCATGGTGACAGTTCCCGTTCTGAACGTGCTCATGATGACAGTTCCTATGTTGGTAATTCCCATGGTGACACTTCTCACAGTGATACTGACAAGGGTTACTGTTCACATGTTGGCCGTGCCCTTGGTGACAGTGCCCATGAAGACAGTACTTATGGTGACAGTTTTCTTGGTGACAGTGCCCATGGTGAGAGTGCACATGGTGGTAGCGCACATGGTGTCACTGAAAAATTGTGACAGGGCTCATGGTGACAGTGCTCACGGTAAAAAACCCATGCTGACACTACTCACAGAGACACTGCTCATGGTGACAGTACCCATGGTGACAGTGCTCACAGTGACAGTGCCCACTGTATGAGTGCCCATGTTGACAGAGCTCATGGTGACACTGACCACGGTGACATTGCCTATGGTGACAGTGCTCATTGTGACAGTGCCCATGGTGACACTGACCACAGTGAGAATGCTCACGGTGATAGTGCCAATGGTGACAGCACTCATGTTGACAGCCCCCATTGTGCAAGGTGCCATGGTGACAGAGACCATGGTGAGAGATCTCATGGTGATAGCGCTCACGGTTATAGTCTTCATGGTGACAGTGCAAATGGTGACAATACACAGGGTGAGAGTACTCATGGTGAAAATACCCATGGTAGCAGTTCTCATAGTGACAGTGCTCATGGGGGAAGTGCCCATGCTGACAGTGCTCATTGTGGCAGTGCTCATGGTGACAGTACCGATGAGGCCAGTGATTATGGTGATGGTGTTCACAGTGGCTGTGCTCATGGAGATAGTGCTCACGGAGACCGTGCCGATGATGACAGTGCCCAGGGTGACCGTGCTCACGGGGAAAGTGCCAATGATAACATTAACCATGGTGATAGTGCCCCTGGTGACACGGCCCACAGTGACATTGCTCATGGCGATAGTGCCTTTGGTGACAGTGCTCATGGAGAAATTGCCCATCCTGACAATGCTCATGGTGACATTGTCCTTTGAGATAGTACCCATGTTGACAGTGCCCATGGTGACATGCTCATGTTGACAGTGCTCACAGTGATAGTGCCCATGGTGATATTGCCCATGGTGGAAGTGGCCATGGTGCCCTTGCCAACAGTGACAGTGCCCACGCTGACAGTTCTCATTGTGATAGTGCCCATGGTGACAGTGCACATGGTGATACTCGCAATGGTGACAGTGCTCATGGTTGCAGTACCCATGGTGACAGTGCTCAAAATGACAGTGACAGTGGTGGCAGTGACCATGGTGACAGTGCCCACGGTGACATTGCCTTTGGTGAAACTTCTCGCAGTGACATTGCCCATGGTGACAGGGCTCATGGTGACGTGCTCATGTTGAGAGTGCTCACAGCGTTAGTGCCCATGGTGACATTGCCCATGGTGGAATTGCTCACGATGGCAGTGCCCACAGTGACAGTACTCACTCTGAGAGTTGTCATGGTGATAGTGCCCATGGTGACAGTGCGCCTGGTGATACTGCCAATGGTGACAGTACTCATGGTGACAGTACTCATGGTTGCAGTACCCATGGTGACAGTGCTCAAAATGGCATTTCCCATGGGGACATTGCCCATGGTGACATTGCCTATTGTGACACTTCTCACGGTGACATTTCCCATGGTGACATGGCTCATGGTGACACTCCGCATTGTGACAGTGTCCATGGTGACAGTGCTCACAGTGAAAGTGCTCAACGTAATACTGTTTACGTTGAGAGTGCCCAAGGTGAAAATACCCATGGTGAGAGTACTCATCGATAAATTGCCCATGGTTACATTTCTCATAGTAACAGTTCTCATGGTGACAGTGCTCATGGTTGCAGTGCCCTCGGTGGCAGTGCTCGTGGTGTCAGTGCTCATGGTGGCAGTTCCCATGGTGAGAGTACCAATGGGGCATTGCTCATCGTGACAGTGCCCATGGCAACCGTGCTTACGGTGATATGACCCATGGTGACAGTTATCACGCCTGTTGTGCCGAGGCTGATAATGCTCCCGGTGATAGTGCCCATGGTTACGGTGCCCATGGTGACAGTGTTCAGAGTAATAGTGAGCATAGTGATAGTGTACTTGGTGAGTGTGCCCATGGTGACTGTGCCCAAGATGACAGTACACATGGTGATACAACTCAATGTGATAGTGCCCTTGTGGACAGTGCGCATGGTGATAGTTCTCACGGTGACATTGCCTATGATGACAATGCTCATGGTGACAGTGCCCATGGTGACCGTTCTCACGTTCATAGTGCCCATGGTGACAGTTCGTATGGTGAAAGTGCTCATGATGACAGTGCCCATGTTGGTAGTTCCATTGGTGACAGTGCTCACAGTGATAGTGACCATGGTAAGATTGCAGATTGTGGCTGTGCCATTGCCCATGATGACAGTACTCATGGTGACAGTGCTCATGGTGATAGTGTCCAAGGTGACAGTGCACATGGTGGCACTGAAAAATAGTTATAGTTCCCATGGTGACAGTGCTCATATTGACCGTGCACAAGGTGACAACCCATGCTGACTGTGCTTACGTGACTGGGCTCATGGTTGCATTACCCATTGTGACAGTGCTCACAGTTACAATGCTCATATTAACTGTGCTCACCATGATAGTGTCTATGGTGACAGTGATCACAGTGATAGTGCCGATGGTGATAGTGCTCACGGTGATAGTGGCCATGATTAAGGTGCCCAAGGTGACAGAGTTCACGGTCATAGTGAGCATAGTGAGTGTGCACTTGTTGACCGTGACCACACAGAGAGAGCAAATGGTGATAATTCTCAAGTTGGTAGTGTCCATGGTGGCAGTGCCCATGGACACCACCGACAAAGTGATAGTGCTCACTGTGACAGGGCCCAAGGGGACAGTGCAAACAGTGACTTTGCCTATCGTGACAGTGCTCACAGTGCAAATTCCATCGTGACAGTGACCATGGTGACCGTTCTAATGCTGATAGTGCCCATGGCGATAATTCCCATGGTGAGAGTCCTCACGGTGATAGTGCCCATGGTGACAGTTCCCGTTCTGAAAGTGCTTATGATGACAGTGCCTATGTTGGTAATTCCCATGGTGACACTTCTCACAGTGATACTGACAATGGTTACAGTTCACATGTTGGCCGTGCCCTTGGTGACAGTGCCCATGAAGACAGTACTTATGGTGACAGTTTTCTCGGTGACAGTGCCCATGGTGAGAGTGCGCATGGTGGTAGTGCACATGGTGTCACTGAAAAATTTTGACAGGGCTCATGGTGACAGTGCTCACGGTAAAAACCCATGCTCACAGTATTCACAGAGACCCTGCTCATGGTGGCAGTACCCATGGTGACAGTGCTCACAGTGACAGTGCCCACTGTATGAGTGCCCATGTTGAGAGTGCTCATGGTGACACTGACCACGGTGACATTGCCTATGGTGACAGTGCTCATGGTGACAGTGCCCATGGTGACCCTGACCACAGTGAGAATGCTCACAGTGATAGTGCCAATGGTGACAGCACTCATGTTGACAGCCCCCATTGTGCAAGGTGCCATGGTGACAGTGACCATGGTGAGAGATCTCATGGTGATAGCGCTCACGGTTATAGTCTCCATGGTGACAGTGCAAATGGTGACAATACATAGGGTGATAGTACTCATGGTGAAAATACCCATGGTAGCAGTTCTCATAGTGACAGTGCTCATGGGGGAAGTGCCCATGCTGACAGTGCTCATTGTGGCAGTGCTCATGGTGACAGTACCGATGAGGCCAGTGATTATGGTGATGGTGTTCACAGTGGCTGTGCTCATGGAGATAGTGCTCACGGTGACCGTGCCCATGATGACAGTGCCCAGGGTGACAGTGCTCACGGGGAAATTGCCAATGCTAACATTAACCATGGTGATAGTGCCCCTGGTGACACGGCCCACAGTGACATTGCTCATGGCGATAGTGCCTTGGTGACAGTGCTCACGGTGAAATTGCCCATCCTGACAATGCTCATGGTGACATTGCCCTTTGAGATAGTACCCATGTTGACAGTGCCCATGGTGACGTGCTCATGTTGACAGAGCTCACAGTGATAGTGCCCATGGTGACATTGCCCATGGTGGAAGTGGCTATGGTGCCTTTGCCAACAGTGACAGTGCCCACGCTGACAGTTCTCATTGTGATAGTGCCCATGGTGACAGTGCACATGGTGATACTGGCAATGGTGACAGTGCTCATGGTTGCAGTACCCATGGTGACAGTGCTCAAAATGACAGTGACAATGGTGGCAGTGACCATGGTGACCGTGCCCATGGTGACATTGCCCATGGTGGAAGTGGCCATGGTGCCCTTGCCAACAGTGACAGTGCCCACGCTGACAGTTCTCATTGTGATAGTGCCCATGGTGACAGTGCACATGGTGATACTCGCAATGGTGACAGTGCTCACGGTGACAGTGCTCATGGTTGCAGTACCCATGGTGACAGTGCTCAAAATGACAGTGACAGTGGTGGCAGTGACCATGGTGACAGTGCCCACAGTGACATTGCCTTTGGTGAAACTTCTCACAGTGACATTGCCCATGGTGACAGGGCTCATGGTGACGTGCTCATGTTGAGAGTGCTCACAGCGTTAGTGCCCATGGTGACATTGCCCATGGTGGAATTGCTCACGATGGCAGTGCCCACAGTGACAGCGCTCACTCTGAGAGTTGTCATGGTGATAGTGCCCATGGTGACAGTGCGCCTGGTGATACTGCCAATGGTGACAGTACTCATGGTGACAGTACTCATGGTTGCAGTACCCATGGTGACAGTGCTCAAAATGGCATTTCCCATGGGGACATTGCCCATGGTGACATTGCCTATGGTGACACTTCTCACGGTGACATTTCCCATGGTGACATGGCTCATGGTGACACTCCGCATTGTGACAGTGCCCAAGGTGACAGTGCTCACTGTGAAAGTGCTCATGATAATACTGTTTACGTTGAGAGTGCCCAAGGTGAAAATACCCATTGTGAGAGTACTCATCGAGACGTTGCCCATGGTTACATTTCTCATAGTAACAGTTCTCATGGTGACAGTGCTCATGGTTGCAGTGCCCTCAGTGGCAGTGATCGTGGTGTCAGTGCTCATGGTGACAGTGCTCATGGTGGCAGTTCCCATGGTGAGAGTACCAATGGGGCATTGCACATCGTGACAGTGCCCATGGCAACCGTGCTCACGGTGATATGACCCATGGTGACAGTTATCACGCCTGTTGTGCCGAGGCTGATAATGCTCCCGGTGATAGTGCCCATGGTTACGGTGCCCATGGTGACAGTGTTCAGAGTAATAGTGAGCACACTTATAGTGTACTTGGTGAGTGTGCCCATGGTGACTGTGCCCAAGATGACAGTACACATGGTGATACAACTCAATGTGATAGTGCCCTTGTGGACAGTGCACATGGTGATAGTTCTCACGGTGACATTGCCTGTGATGACAATGCTCATGGTGACAGTGCCCATGGTGACCGTTCTCACGTTCATAGTGCCCATGGTGAGAGTTCGTATGGTGAAAGTGCTCATGATGACAGTGCCCATGATGTTAGTTCCATTGGTGACAGTGCTCACAGTGATAGTGACCATGGTAAGATTGCAGATGGTGGCTGTGCCATTGCCCATGATGACAGTACTCATGGTGACAGTGCTCATGGTGATAGTGTCCAAGGTGACAGTGCACATGGTGGCACTGAAAAATAGTTATAGTGCCCAAGGTGACAGTGCTCATGCTGACCGTGCACAAGGTGACAACCCATGCTGACTGTGCTTACGTGACTGGGCTCATGGTTGCATTACCCATTGTGACAGTGCTCACAGTTACAATGCTCATGTTAACTGTGCTCACCATGATAGTGTCTATGGTGACAGTGATCACAGTGATAGTGCCGATGGTGATAGTGCTCACAGTGATAGTGCCCATGATTAAGGTGCCCATGGTGACAGTGTTCACGGTCATAGTGAGCATAGTGAGAGTGCACTTGTTGACCGTGACCACGCAGAGAGAACAAATGGTGAGAATTCTCAAGTTGGTAGTGTCCATGGTGGCAGTGACCATGGACACCACCGTCAAAGTGATAGTGCTCACTGTTACAGGGCCCAGGGGACAGTGCAAACAGTGACTTTGCCTATCGTGACAGTGCTCACAGTGACAAATTCCATCGTGACAGTGACCACGGTGACCGTTCTAATGCTGATAGTGCCCATGGCGATAATTCCCATGGTGAGAGTCCTCACGGTGAAAGTGCCCATGGTGACAGTTCCCGTTCTGAACGTGCTCATGATGACAGTTCCTATGTTGGTAATTCCCATGGTGACACTTCTCACAGTGATACTGACAAGGGTTACTGTTCACATGTTGGCCGTGCCCTTGGTGACAGTGCCCATGAAGACAGTACTTATGGTGACAGTTTTCTTGGTGACAGTGCCCATGGTGAGAGTGCACATGGTGGTAGCGCACATGGTGTCACTGAAAAATTGTGACAGGGCTCATGGTGACAGTGCTCACGGTAAAAAACCCATGCTGACACTACTCACAGAGACACTGCTCATGGTGACAGTACCCATGGTGACAGTGCTCACAGTGACAGTGCCCACTGTATGAGGGCCCATGTTGACAGAGCTCATGGTGACACTGACCACGGTGACATTGCCTATGGTGACAGTGCTCATTGTGACAGTGCCCATGGTGACACTGACCACAGTGAGAATGCTCACGGTGATAGTGCCAATGGTGACAGCACTCATGTTGACAGCCCCCATTGTGCAAGGTGCCATGGTGACAGAGACCATGGTGAGAGATCTCATGGTGATAGCGCTCACGGTTATAGTCTTCATGGTGACAGTGCAAATGGTGACAATACACAGGGTGAGAGTACTCATGGTGAAAATACCCATGGTAGCAGTTCTCATAGTGACAGTGCTCATGGGGGAAGTGCCCATGCTGACAGTGCTCATTGTGGCAGTGCTCATGGTGACAGTACCGATGAGGCCAGTGATTATGGTGATGGTGTTCACAGTGGCTGTGCTCATGGAGATAGTGCTCACGGAGACCGTGCCGATGATGACAGTGCCCAGGGTGACCGTGCTCACGGGGAAAGTGCCAATGATAACATTAACCATGGTGATAGTGCCCCGGGTGACACGGCCCACAGTGACATTGCTCATGGCGATAGTGCCTTTGGTGACAGTGCTCATGGAGAAATTGCCCATCCTGACAATGCTCATGGTGACATTGTCCTTTGAGATAGTACCCATGTTGACAGTGCCCATGGTGACATGCTCATGTTGACAGTGCTCACAGTGATAGTGCCCATGGTGATATTGCCCATGGTGGAAGTGGCCATGGTGCCCTTGCCAACAGTGACAGTGCCCACGCTGACAGTTCTCATTGTGATAGTGCCCATGGTGACAGTGCACATGGTGATACTCGCAATGGTGACAGTGCTCATGGTTGCAGTACCCATGGTGACAGTGCTCAAAATGACAGTGACAGTGGTGGCAGTGACCATGGTGACAGTGCCCACGGTGACATTGCCTTTGGTGAAACTTCTCGCAGTGACATTGCCCATGGTGACAGGGCTCATGGTGACGTGCTCATGTTGAGAGTGCTCACAGCGTTAGTGCCCATGGTGACATTGCCCATGGTGGAATTGCTCACGATGGCAGTGCCCACAGTGACAGTACTCACTCTGAGAGTTGTCATGGTGATAGTGCCCATGGTGACAGTGCGCCTGGTGATACTGCCAATGGTGACAGTACTCATGGTGACAGTACTCATGGTTGCAGTACCCATGGTGACAGTGCTCAAAATGGCATTTCCCATGGGGACATTGCCCATGGTGACATTGCCTATTGTGACACTTCTCACGGTGACATTTCCCATGGTGACATGGCTCATGGTGACACTCCGCATTGTGACAGTGCCCATGGTGACAGTGCTCACAGTGAAAGTGCTCAACGTAATACTGTTTACGTTGAGAGTGCCCAAGGTGAAAATACCCATGGTGAGAGTACTCATCGAGAAATTGCCCATGGTTACATTTCTCATAGTAACAGTTCTCATGGTGACAGTGCTCATGGTTGCAGTGCCCTCGGTGGCAGTGCTCGTGGTGTCAGTGCTCATGGTGACAGTGCTCATGGTGGCAGTTCCCATGGTGAGAGTACCAATGGGGCATTGCACATCGTGACAGTGCCCATGGCAACCGTGCTTACGGTGATATGACCCATGGTGACAGTTATCACGCCTGTTGTGCCGAGGCTGATAATGCTCCCGGTGATAGTGCCCATGGTTACGGTGCCCATGGTGACAGTGTTCAGAGTAATAGTGAGCATAGTGATAGTGTACTTGGTGAGTGTGCCCATGGTGACTGTGCCCAAGATGACAGTACACATGGTGATACAACTCAATGTGATAGTGCCCTTGTGGACAGTGCGCATGGTGATAGTTCTCACGGTGACATTGCCTATGATGACAATGCTCATGGTGACAGTGCCCATGGTGACCGTTCTCACGTTCATAGTGCCCATGGTGACAGTTCGTATGGTGAAAGTGCTCATGATGACAGTGCCCATGTTGGTAGTTCCATTGGTGACAGTGCTCACAGTGATAGTGACCATGGTAAGATTGCAGATTGTGGCTGTGCCATTGCCCATGATGACAGTACTCATGGTGACAGTGCTCATGGTGATAGTGTCCAAGGTGACAGTGCACATGGTTGCACTGAAAAATAGTTATAGTTCCCATGGTGACAGTGCTCATATTGACCGTGCACAAGGTGACAACCCATGCTGACTGTGCTTACGTGACTGGGCTCATGGTTGCATTACCCATTGTGACAGTGCTCACAGTTACAATGCTCATATTAACTGTGCTCACCATGATAGTGTCTATGGTGACAGTGATCACAGTGATAGTGCCGATGGTGATAGTGCTCACGGTGATAGTGGCCATGATTAAGGTGCCCAAGGTGACAGAGTTCACGGTCATAGTGAGCATAGTGAGTGTGCACTTGTTGACCGTGACCACACAGAGAGAGCAAATGGTGATAATTCTCAAGTTGGTAGTGTCCATGGTGGCAGTGCCCATGGACACCACCGACAAAGTGATAGTGCTCACTGTGACAGGGCCCAAGGGGACAGTGCAAACAGTGACTTTGCCTATCGTGACAGTGCTCACAGTGCAAATTCCATCGTGACAGTGACCATGGTGACCGTTCTAATGCTGATAGTGCCCATGGCGATAATTCCCATGGTGAGAGTCCTCACGGTGATAGTGCCCATGGTGACAGTTCCCGTTCTGAAAGTGCTTATGATGACAGTGCCTATGTTGGTAATTCCCATGGTGACACTTCTCACAGTGATACTGACAATGGTTACAGTTCACATGTTGGCCGTGCCCTTGGTGACAGTGCCCATGAAGACAGTACTTATGGTGACAGTTTTCTCGGTGACAGTGCCCATGGTGAGAGTGCGCATGGTGGTAGTGCACATGGTGTCACTGAAAAATTTTGACAGGGCTCATGGTGACAGTGCTCACGGTAAAAACCCATGCTCACAGTATTCACAGAGACCCTGCTCATGGTGGCAGTACCCATGGTGACAGTGCTCACAGTGACAGTGCCCACTGTATGAGTGCCCATGTTGAGAGTGCTCATGGTGACACTGACCACGGTGACATTGCCTATGGTGACAGTGCTCATGGTGACAGTGCCCATGGTGACCCTGACCACAGTGAGAATGCTCACAGTGATAGTGCCAATGGTGACAGCACTCATGTTGACAGCCCCCATTGTGCAAGGTGCCATGGTGACAGTGACCATGGTGAGAGATCTCATGGTGATAGCGCTCACGGTTATAGTCTCCATGGTGACAGTGCAAATGGTGACAATACATAGGGTGATAGTACTCATGGTGAAAATACCCATGGTAGCAGTTCTCATAGTGACAGTGCTCATGGGGGAAGTGCCCATGCTGACAGTGCTCATTGTGGCAGTGCTCATGGTGACAGTACCGATGAGGCCAGTGATTATGGTGATGGTGTTCACAGTGGCTGTGCTCATGGAGATAGTGCTCACGGTGACCGTGCCCATGATGACAGTGCCCAGGGTGACAGTGCTCACGGGGAAATTGCCAATGCTAACATTAACCATGGTGATAGTGCCCCTGGTGACACGGCCCACAGTGACATTGCTCATGGCGATAGTGCCTTGGTGACAGTGCTCACGGTGAAATTGCCCATCCTGACAATGCTCATGGTGACATTGCCCTTTGAGATAGTACCCATGTTGACAGTGCCCATGGTGACGTGCTCATGTTGACAGAGCTCACAGTGATAGTGCCCATGGTGACATTGCCCATGGTGGAAGTGGCTATGGTGCCTTTGCCAACAGTGACAGTGCCCACGCTGACAGTTCTCATTGTGATAGTGCCCATGGTGACAGTGCCCATGGTGATACTGGCAATGGTGACAGTGCTCATGGTTGCAGTACCCATGGTGACAGTGCTCAAACTGACAGTGACAATGGTGGCAGTGACCATGGTGACAGTGCCCATGGTGACATTGCCCATGGTGGAAGTGGCCATGGTGCCCTTGCCAACAGTGACAGTGCCCACGCTGACAGTTCTCATTGTGATAGTGCCCATGGTGACAGTGCACATGGTGATACTCGCAATGGTGACAGTGCTCACGGTGACAGTGCTCATGGTTGCAGTACCCATGGTGACAGTGCTCAAAATGACAGTGACAGTGGTGGCAGTGACCATGGTGACAGTGCCCACAGTGACATTGCCTTTGGTGAAACTTCTCACAGTGACATTGCCCATGGTGACAGGGCTCATGGTGACGTGCTCATGTTGAGAGTGCTCACAGCGTTAGTGCCCATGGTGACATTGCCCATGGTGGAATTGCTCACGATGGCAGTGCCCACAGTGACAGCGCTCACTCTGAGAGTTGTCATGGTGATAGTGCCCATGGTGACAGTGTGCCTGGTGATACTGCCAATGGTGACAGTACTCATGGTGACAGTACTCATGGTTGCAGTACCCATGGTGACAGTGCTCAAAATGGCATTTCCCATGGGGACATTGCCCATGGTGACATTGCCTATGGTGACACTTCTCACGGTGACATTTCCCATGGTGACATGGCTCATGGTGACACTCCGCATTGTGACAGTGCCCAAGGTGACAGTGCTCACTGTGAAAGTGCTCATGATAATACTGTTTACGTTGAGAGTGCCCAAGGTGAAAATACCCATTGTGAGAGTACTCATCGAGACGTTGCCCATGGTTACATTTCTCATAGTAACAGTTCTCATGGTGACAGTGCTCATGGTTGCAGTGCCCTCAGTGGCAGTGATCGTGGTGTCAGTGCTCATGGTGACAGTGCTCATGGTGGCAGTTCCCATGGTGAGAGTACCAATGGGGCATTGCACATCGTGACAGTGCCCATGGCAACCGTGCTCACGGTGATATGACCCATGGTGACAGTTATCACGCCTGTTGTGCCGAGGCTGATAATGCTCCCGGTGATAGTGCCCATGGTTACGGTGCCCATGGTGACAGTGTTCAGAGTAATAGTGAGCACACTTATAGTGTACTTGGTGAGTGTGCCCATGGTGACTGTGCCCAAGATGACAGTACACATGGTGATACAACTCAATGTGATAGTGCCCTTGTGGACAGTGCACATGGTGATAGTTCTCACGGTGACATTGCCTGTGATGACAATGCTCATGGTGACAGTGCCCATGGTGACCGTTCTCACGTTCATAGTGCCCATGGTGAGAGTTCGTATGGTGAAAGTGCTCATGATGACAGTGCCCATGATGTTAGTTCCATTGGTGACAGTGCTCACAGTGATAGTGACCATGGTAAGATTGCAGATGGTGGCTGTGCCATTGCCCATGATGACAGTACTCATGGTGACAGTGCTCATGGTGATAGTGTCCAAGGTGACAGTGCACATGGTGGCACTGAAAAATAGTTATAGTGCCCAAGGTGACAGTGCTCATGCTGACCGTGCACAAGGTGACAACCCATGCTGACTGTGCTTACGTGACTGGGCTCATGGTTGCATTACCCATTGTGACAGTGCTCACAGTTACAATGCTCATGTTAACTGTGCTCACCATGATAGTGTCTATGGTGACAGTGATCACAGTGATAGTGCCGATGGTGATAGTGCTCACAGTGATAGTGCCCATGATTAAGGTGCCCATGGTGACAGTGTTCACGGTCATAGTGAGCATAGTGAGAGTGCACTTGTTGACCGTGACCACGCAGAGAGAACAAATGGTGAGAATTCTCAAGTTGGTAGTGTCCATGGTGGCAGTGACCATGGACACCACCGTCAAAGTGATAGTGCTCACTGTTACAGGGCCCAGGGGACAGTGCAAACAGTGACTTTGCCTATCGTGACAGTGCTCACAGTGACAAATTCCATCGTGACAGTGACCACGGTGACCGTTCTAATGCTGATAGTGCCCATGGCGATAATTCCCATGGTGAGAGTCCTCACGGTGAAAGTGCCCATGGTGACAGTTCCCGTTCTGAACGTGCTCATGATGACAGTTCCTATGTTGGTAATTCCCATGGTGACACTTCTCACAGTGATACTGACAAGGGTTACTGTTCACATGTTGGCCGTGCCCTTGGTGACAGTGCCCATGAAGACAGTACTTATGGTGACAGTTTTCTTGGTGACAGTGCCCATGGTGAGAGTGCACATGGTGGTAGCGCACATGGTGTCACTGAAAAATTGTGACAGGGCTCATGGTGACAGTGCTCACGGTAAAAAACCCATGCTGACACTACTCACAGAGACACTGCTCATGGTGACAGTACCCATGGTGACAGTGCTCACAGTGACAGTGCCCACTGTATGAGTGCCCATGTTGACAGTGCTCATGGTGACACTGACCACGGTGACATTGCCTATGGTGACAGTGCTCATTGTGACAGTGCCCATGGTGACACTGACCACAGTGAGAATGCTCACGGTGATAGTGCCAATGGTGACAGCACTCATGTTGACAGCCCCCATTGTGCAAGGTGCCATGGTGACAAAGACCATGGTGAGAGATCTCATGGTGATAGCGCTCACGGTTATAGTCTTCATGGTGACAGTGCAAATGGTGACAATACACAGGGTGAGAGTACTCATGGTGAAAATACCCATGGTAGCAGTTCTCATAGTGACAGTGCTCATGGGGGAAGTGCCCATGCTGACAGTGCTCATTGTGGCAGTGCTCATGGTGACAGTACCGATGAGGCCAGTGATTATGGTGATGGTGTTCACAGTGGCTGTGCTCATGGAGATAGTGCTCACGGAGACCGTGCCGATGATGACAGTGCCCAGGGTGACCGTGCTCACGGGGAAAGTGCCAATGATAACATTAACCATGGTGATAGTGCCCCGGGTGACACGGCCCACAGTGACATTGCTCATGGCGATAGTGCCTTTGGTGACAGTGCTCATGGAGAAATTGCCCATCCTGACAATGCTCATGGTGACATTGTCCTTTGAGATAGTACCCATGTTGACAGTGCCCATGGTGACATGCTCATGTTGACAGTGCTCACAGTGATAGTGCCCATGGTGATATTGCCCATGGTGGAAGTGGCCATGGTGCCCTTGCCAACAGTGACAGTGCCCACGCTGACAGTTCTCATTGTGATAGTGCCCATGGTGACAGTGCACATGGTGATACTCGCAATGGTGACAGTGCTCATGGTTGCAGTACCCATGGTGACAGTGCTCAAAATGACAGTGACAGTGGTGGCAGTGACCATGGTGACAGTGCCCACGGTGACATTGCCTTTGGTGAAACTTCTCGCAGTGACATTGCCCATGGTGACAGGGCTCATGGTGACGTGCTCATGTTGAGAGTGCTCACAGCGTTAGTGCCCATGGTGACATTGCCCATGGTGGAATTGCTCACGATGGCAGTGCCCACAGTGACAGTACTCACTCTGAGAGTTGTCATGGTGATAGTGCCCATGGTGACAGTGCGCCTGGTGATACTGCCAATGGTGACAGTACTCATGGTGACAGTACTCATGGTTGCAGTACCCATGGTGACAGTGCTCAAAATGGCATTTCCCATGGGGACATTGCCCATGGTGACATTGCCTATTGTGACACTTCTCACGGTGACATTTCCCATGGTGACATGGCTCATGGTGACACTCCGCATTGTGACAGTGCCCATGGTGACAGTGCTCACAGTGAAAGTGCTCAACGTAATACTGTTTACGTTGAGAGTGCCCAAGGTGAAAATACCCATGGTGAGAGTACTCATCGAGAAATTGCCCATGGTTACATTTCTCATAGTAACAGTTCTCATGGTGACAGTGCTCATGGTTGCAGTGCCCTCGGTGGCAGTGCTCGTGGTGTCAGTGCTCATGGTGACAGTGCTCATGGTGGCAGTTCCCATGGTGAGAGTACCAATGGGGCATTGCACATCGTGACAGTGCCCATGGCAACCGTGCTTACGGTGATATGACCCATGGTGACAGTTATCACGCCTGTTGTGCCGAGGCTGATAATGCTCCCGGTGATAGTGCCCATGGTTACGGTGCCCATGGTGACAGTGTTCAGAGTAATAGTGAGCATAGTGATAGTGTACTTGGTGAGTGTGCCCATGGTGACTGTGCCCAAGATGACAGTACACATGGTGATACAACTCAATGTGATAGTGCCCTTGTGGACAGTGCGCATGGTGATAGTTCTCACGGTGACATTGCCTATGATGACAATGCTCATGGTGACAGTGCCCATGGTGACCGTTCTCACGTTCATAGTGCCCATGGTGACAGTTCGTATGGTGAAAGTGCTCATGATGACAGTGCCCATGTTGGTAGTTCCATTGGTGACAGTGCTCACAGTGATAGTGACCATGGTAAGATTGCAGATTGTGGCTGTGCCATTGCCCATGATGACAGTACTCATGGTGACAGTGCTCATGGTGATAGTGTCCAAGGTGACAGTGCACATGGTGGCACTGAAAAATAGTTATAGTTCCCATGGTGACAGTGCTCATATTGACCGTGCACAAGGTGACAACCCATGCTGACTGTGCTTACGTGACTGGGCTCATGGTTGCATTACCCATTGTGACAGTGCTCACAGTTACAATGCTCATATTAACTGTGCTCACCATGATAGTGTCTATGGTGACAGTGATCACAGTGATAGTGCCGATGGTGATAGTGCTCACGGTGATAGTGGCCATGATTAAGGTGCCCAAGGTGACAGAGTTCACGGTCATAGTGAGCATAGTGAGTGTGCACTTGTTGACCGTGACCACACAGAGAGAGCAAATGGTGATAATTCTCAAGTTGGTAGTGTCCATGGTGGCAGTGCCCATGGACACCACCGACAAAGTGATAGTGCTCACTGTGACAGGGCCCAAGGGGACAGTGCAAACAGTGACTTTGCCTATCGTGACAGTGCTCACAGTGCAAATTCCATCGTGACAGTGACCATGGTGACCGTTCTAATGCTGATAGTGCCCATGGCGATAATTCCCATGGTGAGAGTCCTCACGGTGATAGTGCCCATGGTGACAGTTCCCGTTCTGAAAGTGCTTATGATGACAGTGCCTATGTTGGTAATTCCCATGGTGACACTTCTCACAGTGATACTGACAATGGTTACAGTTCACATGTTGGCCGTGCCCTTGGTGACAGTGCCCATGAAGACAGTACTTATGGTGACAGTTTTCTCGGTGACAGTGCCCATGGTGAGAGTGCGCATGGTGGTAGTGCACATGGTGTCACTGAAAAATTTTGACAGGGCTCATGGTGACAGTGCTCACGGTAAAAACCCATGCTCACAGTATTCACAGAGACCCTGCTCATGGTGGCAGTACCCATGGTGACAGTGCTCACAGTGACAGTGCCCACTGTATGAGTGCCCATGTTGAGAGTGCTCATGGTGACACTGACCACGGTGACATTGCCTATGGTGACAGTGCTCATGGTGACAGTGCCCATGGTGACCCTGACCACAGTGAGAATGCTCACAGTGATAGTGCCAATGGTGACAGCACTCATGTTGACAGCCCCCATTGTGCAAGGTGCCATGGTGACAGTGACCATGGTGAGAGATCTCATGGTGATAGCGCTCACGGTTATAGTCTCCATGGTGACAGTGCAAATGGTGACAATACATAGGGTGATAGTACTCATGGTGAAAATACCCATGGTAGCAGTTCTCATAGTGACAGTGCTCATGGGGGAAGTGCCCATGCTGACAGTGCTCATTGTGGCAGTGCTCATGGTGACAGTACCGATGAGGCCAGTGATTATGGTGATGGTGTTCACAGTGGCTGTGCTCATGGAGATAGTGCTCACGGTGACCGTGCCCATGATGACAGTGCCCAGGGTGACAGTGCTCACGGGGAAATTGCCAATGCTAACATTAACCATGGTGATAGTGCCCCTGGTGACACGGCCCACAGTGACATTGCTCATGGCGATAGTGCCTTGGTGACAGTGCTCACGGTGAAATTGCCCATCCTGACAATGCTCATGGTGACATTGCCCTTTGAGATAGTACCCATGTTGACAGTGCCCATGGTGACGTGCTCATGTTGACAGAGCTCACAGTGATAGTGCCCATGGTGACATTGCCCATGGTGGAAGTGGCTATGGTGCCTTTGCCAACAGTGACAGTGCCCACGCTGACAGTTCTCATTGTGATAGTGCCCATGGTGACAGTGCCCATGGTGATACTGGCAATGGTGACAGTGCTCATGGTTGCAGTACCCATGGTGACAGTGCTCAAAATGACAGTGACAATGGTGGCAGTGACCATGGTGACCGTGCCCATGGTGACATTGCCCATGGTGGAAGTGGCCATGGTGCCCTTGCCAACAGTGACAGTGCCCACGCTGACAGTTCTCATTGTGATAGTGCCCATGGTGACAGTGCACATGGTGATACTCGCAATGGTGACAGTGCTCACGGTGACAGTGCTCATGGTTGCAGTACCCATGGTGACAGTGCTCAAAATGACAGTGACAGTGGTGGCAGTGACCATGGTGACAGTGCCCACAGTGACATTGCCTTTGGTGAAACTTCTCACAGTGACATTGCCCATGGTGACAGGGCTCATGGTGACGTGCTCATGTTGAGAGTGCTCACAGCGTTAGTGCCCATGGTGACATTGCCCATGGTGGAATTGCTCACGATGGCAGTGCCCACAGTGACAGCGCTCACTCTGAGAGTTGTCATGGTGATAGTGCCCATGGTGACAGTGCGCCTGGTGATACTGCCAATGGTGACAGTACTCATGGTGACAGTACTCATGGTTGCAGTACCCATGGTGACAGTGCTCAAAATGGCATTTCCCATGGGGACATTGCCCATGGTGACATTGCCTATGGTGACACTTCTCACGGTGACATTTCCCATGGTGACATGGCTCATGGTGACACTCCGCATTGTGACAGTGCCCAAGGTGACAGTGCTCACTGTGAAAGTGCTCATGATAATACTGTTTACGTTGAGAGTGCCCAAGGTGAAAATACCCATTGTGAGAGTACTCATCGAGACGTTGCCCATGGTTACATTTCTCATAGTAACAGTTCTCATGGTGACAGTGCTCATGGTTGCAGTGCCCTCAGTGGCAGTGATCGTGGTGTCAGTGCTCATGGTGACAGTGCTCATGGTGGCAGTTCCCATGGTGAGAGTACCAATGGGGCATTGCACATCGTGACAGTGCCCATGGCAACCGTGCTCACGGTGATATGACCCATGGTGACAGTTATCACGCCTGTTGTGCCGAGGCTGATAATGCTCCCGGTGATAGTGCCCATGGTTACGGTGCCCATGGTGACAGTGTTCAGAGTAATAGTGAGCACACTTATAGTGTACTTGGTGAGTGTGCCCATGGTGACTGTGCCCAAGATGACAGTACACATGGTGATACAACTCAATGTGATAGTGCCCTTGTGGACAGTGCACATGGTGATAGTTCTCACGGTGACATTGCCTGTGATGACAATGCTCATGGTGACAGTGCCCATGGTGACCGTTCTCACGTTCATAGTGCCCATGGTGAGAGTTCGTATGGTGAAAGTGCTCATGATGACAGTGCCCATGATGTTAGTTCCATTGGTGACAGTGCTCACAGTGATAGTGACCATGGTAAGATTGCAGATGGTGGCTGTGCCATTGCCCATGATGACAGTACTCATGGTGACAGTGCTCATGGTGATAGTGTCCAAGGTGACAGTGCACATGGTGGCACTGAAAAATAGTTATAGTGCCCAAGGTGACAGTGCTCATGCTGACCGTGCACAAGGTGACAACCCATGCTGACTGTGCTTACGTGACTGGGCTCATGGTTGCATTACCCATTGTGACAGTGCTCACAGTTACAATGCTCATGTTAACTGTGCTCACCATGATAGTGTCTATGGTGACAGTGATCACAGTGATAGTGCCGATGGTGATAGTGCTCACAGTGATAGTGCCCATGATTAAGGTGCCCATGGTGACAGTGTTCACGGTCATAGTGAGCATAGTGAGAGTGCACTTGTTGACCGTGACCACGCAGAGAGAACAAATGGTGAGAATTCTCAAGTTGGTAGTGTCCATGGTGGCAGTGACCATGGACACCACCGTCAAAGTGATAGTGCTCACTGTTACAGGGCCCAGGGGACAGTGCAAACAGTGACTTTGCCTATCGTGACAGTGCTCACAGTGACAAATTCCATCGTGACAGTGACCACGGTGACCGTTCTAATGCTGATAGTGCCCATGGCGATAATTCCCATGGTGAGAGTCCTCACGGTGAAAGTGCCCATGGTGACAGTTCCCGTTCTGAACGTGCTCATGATGACAGTTCCTATGTTGGTAATTCCCATGGTGACACTTCTCACAGTGATACTGACAAGGGTTACTGTTCACATGTTGGCCGTGCCCTTGGTGACAGTGCCCATGAAGACAGTACTTATGGTGACAGTTTTCTTGGTGACAGTGCCCATGGTGAGAGTGCACATGGTGGTAGCGCACATGGTGTCACTGAAAAATTGTGACAGGGCTCATGGTGACAGTGCTCACGGTAAAAAACCCATGCTGACACTACTCACAGAGACACTGCTCATGGTGACAGTACCCATGGTGACAGTGCTCACAGTGACAGTGCCCACTGTATGAGGGCCCATGTTGACAGACCTCATGGTGACACTGACCACGGTGACATTGCCTATGGTGACAGTGCTCATTGTGACAGTGCCCATGGTGACACTGACCACAGTGAGAATGCTCACGGTGATAGTGCCAATGGTGACAGCACTCATGTTGACAGCCCCCATTGTGCAAGGTGCCATGGTGACAGAGACCATGGTGAGAGATCTCATGGTGATAGCGCTCACGGTTATAGTCTTCATGGTGACAGTGCAAATGGTGACAATACACAGGGTGAGAGTACTCATGGTGAAAATACCCATGGTAGCAGTTCTCATAGTGACAGTGCTCATGGGGGAAGTGCCCATGCTGACAGTGCTCATTGTGGCAGTGCTCATGGTGACAGTACCGATGAGGCCAGTGATTATGGTGATGGTGTTCACAGTGGCTGTGCTCATGGAGATAGTGCTCACGGAGACCGTGCCGATGATGACAGTGCCCAGGGTGACCGTGCTCACGGGGAAAGTGCCAATGATAACATTAACCATGGTGATAGTGCCCCGGGTGACACGGCCCACAGTGACATTGCTCATGGCGATAGTGCCTTTGGTGACAGTGCTCATGGAGAAATTGCCCATCCTGACAATGCTCATGGTGACATTGTCCTTTGAGATAGTACCCATGTTGACAGTGCCCATGGTGACATGCTCATGTTGACAGTGCTCACAGTGATAGTGCCCATGGTGATATTGCCCATGGTGGAAGTGGCCATGGTGCCCTTGCCAACAGTGACAGTGCCCACGCTGACAGTTCTCATTGTGATAGTGCCCATGGTGACAGTGCACATGGTGATACTCGCAATGGTGACAGTGCTCATGGTTGCAGTACCCATGGTGACAGTGCTCAAAATGACAGTGACAGTGGTGGCAGTGACCATGGTGACAGTGCCCACGGTGACATTGCCTTTGGTGAAACTTCTCGCAGTGACATTGCCCATGGTGACAGGGCTCATGGTGACGTGCTCATGTTGAGAGTGCTCACAGCGTTAGTGCCCATGGTGACATTGCCCATGGTGGAATTGCTCACGATGGCAGTGCCCACAGTGACAGTACTCACTCTGAGAGTTGTCATGGTGATAGTGCCCATGGTGACAGTGCGCCTGGTGATACTGCCAATGGTGACAGTACTCATGGTGACAGTACTCATGGTTGCAGTACCCATGGTGACAGTGCTCAAAATGGCATTTCCCATGGGGACATTGCCCATGGTGACATTGCCTATTGTGACACTTCTCACGGTGACATTTCCCATGGTGACATGGCTCATGGTGACACTCCGCATTGTGACAGTGCCCATGGTGACAGTGCTCACAGTGAAAGTGCTCAACGTAATACTGTTTACGTTGAGAGTGCCCAAGGTGAAAATACCCATGGTGAGAGTACTCATCGAGAAATTGCCCATGGTTACATTTCTCATAGTAACAGTTCTCATGGTGACAGTGCTCATGGTTGCAGTGCCCTCGGTGGCAGTGCTCGTGGTGTCAGTGCTCATGGTGACAGTGCTCATGGTGGCAGTTCCCATGGTGAGAGTACCAATGGGGCATTGCACATCGTGACAGTGCCCATGGCAACCGTGCTTACGGTGATATGACCCATGGTGACAGTTATCACGCCTGTTGTGCCGAGGCTGATAATGCTCCCGGTGATAGTGCCCATGGTTACGGTGCCCATGGTGACAGTGTTCAGAGTAATAGTGAGCATAGTGATAGTGTACTTGGTGAGTGTGCCCATGGTGACTGTGCCCAAGATGACAGTACACATGGTGATACAACTCAATGTGATAGTGCCCTTGTGGACAGTGCGCATGGTGATAGTTCTCACGGTGACATTGCCTATGATGACAATGCTCATGGTGACAGTGCCCATGGTGACCGTTCTCACGTTCATAGTGCCCATGGTGACAGTTCGTATGGTGAAAGTGCTCATGATGACAGTGCCCATGTTGGTAGTTCCATTGGTGACAGTGCTCACAGTGATAGTGACCATGGTAAGATTGCAGATTGTGGCTGTGCCATTGCCCATGATGACAGTACTCATGGTGACAGTGCTCATGGTGATAGTGTCCAAGGTGACAGTGCACATGGTGGCACTGAAAAATAGTTATAGTTCCCATGGTGACAGTGCTCATATTGACCGTGCACAAGGTGACAACCCATGCTGACTGTGCTTACGTGACTGGGCTCATGGTTGCATTACCCATTGTGACAGTGCTCACAGTTACAATGCTCATATTAACTGTGCTCACCATGATAGTGTCTATGGTGACAGTGATCACAGTGATAGTGCCGATGGTGATAGTGCTCACGGTGATAGTGGCCATGATTAAGGTGCCCAAGGTGACAGAGTTCACGGTCATAGTGAGCATAGTGAGTGTGCACTTGTTGACCGTGACCACACAGAGAGAGCAAATGGTGATAATTCTCAAGTTGGTAGTGTCCATGGTGGCAGTGCCCATGGACACCACCGACAAAGTGATAGTGCTCACTGTGACAGGGCCCAAGGGGACAGTGCAAACAGTGACTTTGCCTATCGTGACAGTGCTCACAGTGCAAATTCCATCGTGACAGTGACCATGGTGACCGTTCTAATGCTGATAGTGCCCATGGCGATAATTCCCATGGTGAGAGTCCTCACGGTGATAGTGCCCATGGTGACAGTTCCCGTTCTGAAAGTGCTTATGATGACAGTGCCTATGTTGGTAATTCCCATGGTGACACTTCTCACAGTGATACTGACAATGGTTACAGTTCACATGTTGGCCGTGCCCTTGGTGACAGTGCCCATGAAGACAGTACTTATGGTGACAGTTTTCTCGGTGACAGTGCCCATGGTGAGAGTGCGCATGGTGGTAGTGCACATGGTGTCACTGAAAAATTTTGACAGGGCTCATGGTGACAGTGCTCACGGTAAAAACCCATGCTCACAGTATTCACAGAGACCCTGCTCATGGTGGCAGTACCCATGGTGACAGTGCTCACAGTGACAGTGCCCACTGTATGAGTGCCCATGTTGAGAGTGCTCATGGTGACACTGACCACGGTGACATTGCCTATGGTGACAGTGCTCATGGTGACAGTGCCCATGGTGACCCTGACCACAGTGAGAATGCTCACAGTGATAGTGCCAATGGTGACAGCACTCATGTTGACAGCCCCCATTGTGCAAGGTGCCATGGTGACAGTGACCATGGTGAGAGATCTCATGGTGATAGCGCTCACGGTTATAGTCTCCATGGTGACAGTGCAAATGGTGACAATACATAGGGTGATAGTACTCATGGTGAAAATACCCATGGTAGCAGTTCTCATAGTGACAGTGCTCATGGGGGAAGTGCCCATGCTGACAGTGCTCATTGTGGCAGTGCTCATGGTGACAGTACCGATGAGGCCAGTGATTATGGTGATGGTGTTCACAGTGGCTGTGCTCATGGAGATAGTGCTCACGGTGACCGTGCCCATGATGACAGTGCCCAGGGTGACAGTGCTCACGGGGAAATTGCCAATGCTAACATTAACCATGGTGATAGTGCCCCTGGTGACACGGCCCACAGTGACATTGCTCATGGCGATAGTGCCTTGGTGACAGTGCTCACGGTGAAATTGCCCATCCTGACAATGCTCATGGTGACATTGCCCTTTGAGATAGTACCCATGTTGACAGTGCCCATGGTGACGTGCTCATGTTGACAGAGCTCACAGTGATAGTGCCCATGGTGACATTGCCCATGGTGGAAGTGGCTATGGTGCCTTTGCCAACAGTGACAGTGCCCACGCTGACAGTTCTCATTGTGATAGTGCCCATGGTGACAGTGCACATGGTGATACTGGCAATGGTGACAGTGCTCATGGTTGCAGTACCCATGGTGACAGTGCTCAAAATGACAGTGACAATGGTGGCAGTGACCATGGTGACCGTGCCCATGGTGACATTGCCCATGGTGGAAGTGGCCATGGTGCCCTTGCCAACAGTGACAGTGCCCACGCTGACAGTTCTCATTGTGATAGTGCCCATGGTGACAGTGCACATGGTGATACTCGCAATGGTGACAGTGCTCACGGTGACAGTGCTCATGGTTGCAGTACCCATGGTGACAGTGCTCAAAATGACAGTGACAGTGGTGGCAGTGACCATGGTGACAGTGCCCACAGTGACATTGCCTTTGGTGAAACTTCTCACAGTGACATTGCCCATGGTGACAGGGCTCATGGTGACGTGCTCATGTTGAGAGTGCTCACAGCGTTAGTGCCCATGGTGACATTGCCCATGGTGGAATTGCTCACGATGGCAGTGCCCACAGTGACAGCGCTCACTCTGAGAGTTGTCATGGTGATAGTGCCCATGGTGACAGTGCGCCTGGTGATACTGCCAATGGTGACAGTACTCATGGTGACAGTACTCATGGTTGCAGTACCCATGGTGACAGTGCTCAAAATGGCATTTCCCATGGGGACATTGCCCATGGTGACATTGCCTATGGTGACACTTCTCACGGTGACATTTCCCATGGTGACATGGCTCATGGTGACACTCCGCATTGTGACAGTGCCCAAGGTGACAGTGCTCACTGTGAAAGTGCTCATGATAATACTGTTTACGTTGAGAGTGCCCAAGGTGAAAATACCCATTGTGAGAGTACTCATCGAGACGTTGCCCATGGTTACATTTCTCATAGTAACAGTTCTCATGGTGACAGTGCTCATGGTTGCAGTGCCCTCAGTGGCAGTGATCGTGGTGTCAGTGCTCATGGTGACAGTGCTCATGGTGGCAGTTCCCATGGTGAGAGTACCAATGGGGCATTGCACATCGTGACAGTGCCCATGGCAACCGTGCTCACGGTGATATGACCCATGGTGACAGTTATCACGCCTGTTGTGCCGAGGCTGATAATGCTCCCGGTGATAGTGCCCATGGTTACGGTGCCCATGGTGACAGTGTTCAGAGTAATAGTGAGCACACTTATAGTGTACTTGGTGAGTGTGCCCATGGTGACTGTGCCCAAGATGACAGTACACATGGTGATACAACTCAATGTGATAGTGCCCTTGTGGACAGTGCACATGGTGATAGTTCTCACGGTGACATTGCCTGTGATGACAATGCTCATGGTGACAGTGCCCATGGTGACCGTTCTCACGTTCATAGTGCCCATGGTGAGAGTTCGTATGGTGAAAGTGCTCATGATGACAGTGCCCATGATGTTAGTTCCATTGGTGACAGTGCTCACAGTGATAGTGACCATGGTAAGATTGCAGATGGTGGCTGTGCCATTGCCCATGATGACAGTACTCATGGTGACAGTGCTCATGGTGATAGTGTCCAAGGTGACAGTGCACATGGTGGCACTGAAAAATAGTTATAGTGCCCAAGGTGACAGTGCTCATGCTGACCGTGCACAAGGTGACAACCCATGCTGACTGTGCTTACGTGACTGGGCTCATGGTTGCATTACCCATTGTGACAGTGCTCACAGTTACAATGCTCATGTTAACTGTGCTCACCATGATAGTGTCTATGGTGACAGTGATCACAGTGATAGTGCCGATGGTGATAGTGCTCACAGTGATAGTGCCCATGATTAAGGTGCCCATGGTGACAGTGTTCACGGTCATAGTGAGCATAGTGAGAGTGCACTTGTTGACCGTGACCACGCAGAGAGAACAAATGGTGAGAATTCTCAAGTTGGTAGTGTCCATGGTGGCAGTGACCATGGACACCACCGTCAAAGTGATAGTGCTCACTGTTACAGGGCCCAGGGGACAGTGCAAACAGTGACTTTGCCTATCGTGACAGTGCTCACAGTGACAAATTCCATCGTGACAGTGACCACGGTGACCGTTCTAATGCTGATAGTGCCCATGGCGATAATTCCCATGGTGAGAGTCCTCACGGTGAAAGTGCCCATGGTGACAGTTCCCGTTCTGAACGTGCTCATGATGACAGTTCCTATGTTGGTAATTCCCATGGTGACACTTCTCACAGTGATACTGACAAGGGTTACTGTTCACATGTTGGCCGTGCCCTTGGTGACAGTGCCCATGAAGACAGTACTTATGGTGACAGTTTTCTTGGTGACAGTGCCCATGGTGAGAGTGCACATGGTGGTAGCGCACATGGTGTCACTGAAAAATTGTGACAGGGCTCATGGTGACAGTGCTCACGGTAAAAAACCCATGCTGACACTACTCACAGAGACACTGCTCATGGTGACAGTACCCATGGTGACAGTGCTCACAGTGACAGTGCCCACTGTATGAGGGCCCATGTTGACAGACCTCATGGTGACACTGACCACGGTGACATTGCCTATGGTGACAGTGCTCATTGTGACAGTGCCCATGGTGACACTGACCACAGTGAGAATGCTCACGGTGATAGTGCCAATGGTGACAGCACTCATGTTGACAGCCCCCATTGTGCAAGGTGCCATGGTGACAGAGACCATGGTGAGAGATCTCATGGTGATAGCGCTCACGGTTATAGTCTTCATGGTGACAGTGCAAATGGTGACAATACACAGGGTGAGAGTACTCATGGTGAAAATACCCATGGTAGCAGTTCTCATAGTGACAGTGCTCATGGGGGAAGTGCCCATGCTGACAGTGCTCATTGTGGCAGTGCTCATGGTGACAGTACCGATGAGGCCAGTGATTATGGTGATGGTGTTCACAGTGGCTGTGCTCATGGAGATAGTGCTCACGGAGACCGTGCCGATGATGACAGTGCCCAGGGTGACCGTGCTCACGGGGAAAGTGCCAATGATAACATTAACCATGGTGATAGTGCCCCGGGTGACACGGCCCACAGTGACATTGCTCATGGCGATAGTGCCTTTGGTGACAGTGCTCATGGAGAAATTGCCCATCCTGACAATGCTCATGGTGACATTGTCCTTTGAGATAGTACCCATGTTGACAGTGCCCATGGTGACATGCTCATGTTGACAGTGCTCACAGTGATAGTGCCCATGGTGATATTGCCCATGGTGGAAGTGGCCATGGTGCCCTTGCCAACAGTGACAGTGCCCACGCTGACAGTTCTCATTGTGATAGTGCCCATGGTGACAGTGCACATGGTGATACTCGCAATGGTGACAGTGCTCATGGTTGCAGTACCCATGGTGACAGTGCTCAAAATGACAGTGACAGTGGTGGCAGTGACCATGGTGACAGTGCCCACGGTGACATTGCCTTTGGTGAAACTTCTCGCAGTGACATTGCCCATGGTGACAGGGCTCATGGTGACGTGCTCATGTTGAGAGTGCTCACAGCGTTAGTGCCCATGGTGACATTGCCCATGGTGGAATTGCTCACGATGGCAGTGCCCACAGTGACAGTACTCACTCTGAGAGTTGTCATGGTGATAGTGCCCATGGTGACAGTGCGCCTGGTGATACTGCCAATGGTGACAGTACTCATGGTGACAGTACTCATGGTTGCAGTACCCATGGTGACAGTGCTCAAAATGGCATTTCCCATGGGGACATTGCCCATGGTGACATTGCCTATTGTGACACTTCTCACGGTGACATTTCCCATGGTGACATGGCTCATGGTGACACTCCGCATTGTGACAGTGCCCATGGTGACAGTGCTCACAGTGAAAGTGCTCAACGTAATACTGTTTACGTTGAGAGTGCCCAAGGTGAAAATACCCATGGTGAGAGTACTCATCGAGAAATTGCCCATGGTTACATTTCTCATAGTAACAGTTCTCATGGTGACAGTGCTCATGGTTGCAGTGCCCTCGGTGGCAGTGCTCGTGGTGTCAGTGCTCATGGTGACAGTGCTCATGGTGGCAGTTCCCATGGTGAGAGTACCAATGGGGCATTGCACATCGTGACAGTGCCCATGGCAACCGTGCTTACGGTGATATGACCCATGGTGACAGTTATCACGCCTGTTGTGCCGAGGCTGATAATGCTCCCGGTGATAGTGCCCATGGTTACGGTGCCCATGGTGACAGTGTTCAGAGTAATAGTGAGCATAGTGATAGTGTACTTGGTGAGTGTGCCCATGGTGACTGTGCCCAAGATGACAGTACACATGGTGATACAACTCAATGTGATAGTGCCCTTGTGGACAGTGCGCATGGTGATAGTTCTCACGGTGACATTGCCTATGATGACAATGCTCATGGTGACAGTGCCCATGGTGACCGTTCTCACGTTCATAGTGCCCATGGTGACAGTTCGTATGGTGAAAGTGCTCATGATGACAGTGCCCATGTTGGTAGTTCCATTGGTGACAGTGCTCACAGTGATAGTGACCATGGTAAGATTGCAGATTGTGGCTGTGCCATTGCCCATGATGACAGTACTCATGGTGACAGTGCTCATGGTGATAGTGTCCAAGGTGACAGTGCACATGGTGGCACTGAAAAATAGTTATAGTTCCCATGGTGACAGTGCTCATATTGACCGTGCACAAGGTGACAACCCATGCTGACTGTGCTTACGTGACTGGGCTCATGGTTGCATTACCCATTGTGACAGTGCTCACAGTTACAATGCTCATATTAACTGTGCTCACCATGATAGTGTCTATGGTGACAGTGATCACAGTGATAGTGCCGATGGTGATAGTGCTCACGGTGATAGTGGCCATGATTAAGGTGCCCAAGGTGACAGAGTTCACGGTCATAGTGAGCATAGTGAGTGTGCACTTGTTGACCGTGACCACACAGAGAGAGCAAATGGTGATAATTCTCAAGTTGGTAGTGTCCATGGTGGCAGTGCCCATGGACACCACCGACAAAGTGATAGTGCTCACTGTGACAGGGCCCAAGGGGACAGTGCAAACAGTGACTTTGCCTATCGTGACAGTGCTCACAGTGCAAATTCCATCGTGACAGTGACCATGGTGACCGTTCTAATGCTGATAGTGCCCATGGCGATAATTCCCATGGTGAGAGTCCTCACGGTGATAGTGCCCATGGTGACAGTTCCCGTTCTGAAAGTGCTTATGATGACAGTGCCTATGTTGGTAATTCCCATGGTGACACTTCTCACAGTGATACTGACAATGGTTACAGTTCACATGTTGGCCGTGCCCTTGGTGACAGTGCCCATGAAGACAGTACTTATGGTGACAGTTTTCTCGGTGACAGTGCCCATGGTGAGAGTGCGCATGGTGGTAGTGCACATGGTGTCACTGAAAAATTTTGACAGGGCTCATGGTGACAGTGCTCACGGTAAAAACCCATGCTCACAGTATTCACAGAGACCCTGCTCATGGTGGCAGTACCCATGGTGACAGTGCTCACAGTGACAGTGCCCACTGTATGAGTGCCCATGTTGAGAGTGCTCATGGTGACACTGACCACGGTGACATTGCCTATGGTGACAGTGCTCATGGTGACAGTGCCCATGGTGACCCTGACCACAGTGAGAATGCTCACAGTGATAGTGCCAATGGTGACAGCACTCATGTTGACAGCCCCCATTGTGCAAGGTGCCATGGTGACAGTGACCATGGTGAGAGATCTCATGGTGATAGCGCTCACGGTTATAGTCTCCATGGTGACAGTGCAAATGGTGACAATACATAGGGTGATAGTACTCATGGTGAAAATACCCATGGTAGCAGTTCTCATAGTGACAGTGCTCATGGGGGAAGTGCCCATGCTGACAGTGCTCATTGTGGCAGTGCTCATGGTGACAGTACCGATGAGGCCAGTGATTATGGTGATGGTGTTCACAGTGGCTGTGCTCATGGAGATAGTGCTCACGGTGACCGTGCCCATGATGACAGTGCCCAGGGTGACAGTGCTCACGGGGAAATTGCCAATGCTAACATTAACCATGGTGATAGTGCCCCTGGTGACACGGCCCACAGTGACATTGCTCATGGCGATAGTGCCTTGGTGACAGTGCTCACGGTGAAATTGCCCATCCTGACAATGCTCATGGTGACATTGCCCTTTGAGATAGTACCCATGTTGACAGTGCCCATGGTGACGTGCTCATGTTGACAGAGCTCACAGTGATAGTGCCCATGGTGACATTGCCCATGGTGGAAGTGGCTATGGTGCCTTTGCCAACAGTGACAGTGCCCACGCTGACAGTTCTCATTGTGATAGTGCCCATGGTGACAGTGCACATGGTGATACTGGCAATGGTGACAGTGCTCATGGTTGCAGTACCCATGGTGACAGTGCTCAAAATGACAGTGACAATGGTGGCAGTGACCATGGTGACCGTGCCCATGGTGACATTGCCCATGGTGGAAGTGGCCATGGTGCCCTTGCCAACAGTGACAGTGCCCACGCTGACAGTTCTCATTGTGATAGTGCCCATGGTGACAGTGCACATGGTGATACTCGCAATGGTGACAGTGCTCACGGTGACAGTGCTCATGGTTGCAGTACCCATGGTGACAGTGCTCAAAATGACAGTGACAGTGGTGGCAGTGACCATGGTGACAGTGCCCACAGTGACATTGCCTTTGGTGAAACTTCTCACAGTGACATTGCCCATGGTGACAGGGCTCATGGTGACGTGCTCATGTTGAGAGTGCTCACAGCGTTAGTGCCCATGGTGACATTGCCCATGGTGGAATTGCTCACGATGGCAGTGCCCACAGTGACAGCGCTCAGTCTGAGAGTTGTCATGGTGATAGTGCCCATGGTGACAGTGCGCCTGGTGATACTGCCAATGGTGACAGTACTCATGGTGACAGTACTCATGGTTGCAGTACCCATGGTGACAGTGCTCAAAATGGCATTTCCCATGGGGACATTGCCCATGGTGACATTGCCTATGGTGACACTTCTCACGGTGACATTTCCCATGGTGACATGGCTCATGGTGACACTCCGCATTGTGACAGTGCCCAAGGTGACAGTGCTCACTGTGAAAGTGCTCATGATAATACTGTTTACGTTGAGAGTGCCCAAGGTGAAAATACCCATTGTGAGAGTACTCATCGAGACGTTGCCCATGGTTACATTTCTCATAGTAACAGTTCTCATGGTGACAGTGCTCATGGTTGCAGTGCCCTCAGTGGCAGTGATCGTGGTGTCAGTGCTCATGGTGACAGTGCTCATGGTGGCAGTTCCCATGGTGAGAGTACCAATGGGGCATTGCACATCGTGACAGTGCCCATGGCAACCGTGCTCACGGTGATATGACCCATGGTGACAGTTATCACGCCTGTTGTGCCGAGGCTGATAATGCTCCCGGTGATAGTGCCCATGGTTACGGTGCCCATGGTGACAGTGTTCAGAGTAATAGTGAGCACACTTATAGTGTACTTGGTGAGTGTGCCCATGGTGACTGTGCCCAAGATGACAGTACACATGGTGATACAACTCAATGTGATAGTGCCCTTGTGGACAGTGCACATGGTGATAGTTCTCACGGTGACATTGCCTGTGATGACAATGCTCATGGTGACAGTGCCCATGGTGACCGTTCTCACGTTCATAGTGCCCATGGTGAGAGTTCGTATGGTGAAAGTGCTCATGATGACAGTGCCCATGATGTTAGTTCCATTGGTGACAGTGCTCACAGTGATAGTGACCATGGTAAGATTGCAGATGGTGGCTGTGCCATTGCCCATGATGACAGTACTCATGGTGACAGTGCTCATGGTGATAGTGTCCAAGGTGACAGTGCACATGGTGGCACTGAAAAATAGTTATAGTGCCCAAGGTGACAGTGCTCATGCTGACCGTGCACAAGGTGACAACCCATGCTGACTGTGCTTACGTGACTGGGCTCATGGTTGCATTACCCATTGTGACAGTGCTCACAGTTACAATGCTCATGTTAACTGTGCTCACCATGATAGTGTCTATGGTGACAGTGATCACAGTGATAGTGCCGATGGTGATAGTGCTCACAGTGATAGTGCCCATGATTAAGGTGCCCATGGTGACAGTGTTCACGGTCATAGTGAGCATAGTGAGAGTGCACTTGTTGACCGTGACCACGCAGAGAGAACAAATGGTGAGAATTCTCAAGTTGGTAGTGTCCATGGTGGCAGTGACCATGGACACCACCGTCAAAGTGATAGTGCTCACTGTTACAGGGCCCAGGGGACAGTGCAAACAGTGACTTTGCCTATCGTGACAGTGCTCACAGTGACAAATTCCATCGTGACAGTGACCACGGTGACCGTTCTAATGCTGATAGTGCCCATGGCGATAATTCCCATGGTGAGAGTCCTCACGGTGAAAGTGCCCATGGTGACAGTTCCCGTTCTGAACGTGCTCATGATGACAGTTCCTATGTTGGTAATTCCCATGGTGACACTTCTCACAGTGATACTGACAAGGGTTACTGTTCACATGTTGGCCGTGCCCTTGGTGACAGTGCCCATGAAGACAGTACTTATGGTGACAGTTTTCTTGGTGACAGTGCCCATGGTGAGAGTGCACATGGTGGTAGCGCACATGGTGTCACTGAAAAATTGTGACAGGGCTCATGGTGACAGTGCTCACGGTAAAAAACCCATGCTGACACTACTCACAGAGACACTGCTCATGGTGACAGTACCCATGGTGACAGTGCTCACAGTGACAGTGCCCACTGTATGAGGGCCCATGTTGACAGAGCTCATGGTGACACTGACCACGGTGACATTGCCTATGGTGACAGTGCTCATTGTGACAGTGCCCATGGTGACACTGACCACAGTGAGAATGCTCACGGTGATAGTGCCAATGGTGACAGCACTCATGTTGACAGCCCCCATTGTGCAAGGTGCCATGGTGACAGAGACCATGGTGAGAGATCTCATGGTGATAGCGCTCACGGTTATAGTCTTCATGGTGACAGTGCAAATGGTGACAATACACAGGGTGAGAGTACTCATGGTGAAAATACCCATGGTAGCAGTTCTCATAGTGACAGTGCTCATGGGGGAAGTGCCCATGCTGACAGTGCTCATTGTGGCAGTGCTCATGGTGACAGTACCGATGAGGCCAGTGATTATGGTGATGGTGTTCACAGTGGCTGTGCTCATGGAGATAGTGCTCACGGAGACCGTGCCGATGATGACAGTGCCCAGGGTGACCGTGCTCACGGGGAAAGTGCCAATGATAACATTAACCATGGTGATAGTGCCCCGGGTGACACGGCCCACAGTGACATTGCTCATGGCGATAGTGCCTTTGGTGACAGTGCTCATGGAGAAATTGCCCATCCTGACAATGCTCATGGTGACATTGTCCTTTGAGATAGTACCCATGTTGACAGTGCCCATGGTGACATGCTCATGTTGACAGTGCTCACAGTGATAGTGCCCATGGTGATATTGCCCATGGTGGAAGTGGCCATGGTGCCCTTGCCAACAGTGACAGTGCCCACGCTGACAGTTCTCATTGTGATAGTGCCCATGGTGACAGTGCACATGGTGATACTCGCAATGGTGACAGTGCTCATGGTTGCAGTACCCATGGTGACAGTGCTCAAAATGACAGTGACAGTGGTGGCAGTGACCATGGTGACAGTGCCCACGGTGACATTGCCTTTGGTGAAACTTCTCGCAGTGACATTGCCCATGGTGACAGGGCTCATGGTGACGTGCTCATGTTGAGAGTGCTCACAGCGTTAGTGCCCATGGTGACATTGCCCATGGTGGAATTGCTCACGATGGCAGTGCCCACAGTGACAGTACTCACTCTGAGAGTTGTCATGGTGATAGTGCCCATGGTGACAGTGCGCCTGGTGATACTGCCAATGGTGACAGTACTCATGGTGACAGTACTCATGGTTGCAGTACCCATGGTGACAGTGCTCAAAATGGCATTTCCCATGGGGACATTGCCCATGGTGACATTGCCTATTGTGACACTTCTCACGGTGACATTTCCCATGGTGACATGGCTCATGGTGACACTCCGCATTGTGACAGTGCCCATGGTGACAGTGCTCACAGTGAAAGTGCTCAACGTAATACTGTTTACGTTGAGAGTGCCCAAGGTGAAAATACCCATGGTGAGAGTACTCATCGAGAAATTGCCCATGGTTACATTTCTCATAGTAACAGTTCTCATGGTGACAGTGCTCATGGTTGCAGTGCCCTCGGTGGCAGTGCTCGTGGTGTCAGTGCTCATGGTGACAGTGCTCATGGTGGCAGTTCCCATGGTGAGAGTACCAATGGGGCATTGCACATCGTGACAGTGCCCATGGCAACCGTGCTTACGGTGATATGACCCATGGTGACAGTTATCACGCCTGTTGTGCCGAGGCTGATAATGCTCCCGGTGATACTGCCCATGGTTACGGTGCCCATGGTGACAGTGTTCAGAGTAATAGTGAGCATAGTGATAGTGTACTTGGTGAGTGTGCCCATGGTGACTGTGCCCAAGATGACAGTACACATGGTGATACAACTCAATGTGATAGTGCCCTTGTGGACAGTGCGCATGGTGATAGTTCTCACGGTGACATTGCCTATGATGACAATGCTCATGGTGACAGTGCCCATGGTGACCGTTCTCACGTTCATAGTGCCCATGGTGACAGTTCGTATGGTGAAAGTGCTCATGATGACAGTGCCCATGTTGGTAGTTCCATTGGTGACAGTGCTCACAGTGATAGTGACCATGGTAAGATTGCAGATTGTGGCTGTGCCATTGCCCATGATGACAGTACTCATGGTGACAGTGCTCATGGTGATAGTGTCCAAGGTGACAGTGCACATGGTGGCACTGAAAAATAGTTATAGTTCCCATGGTGACAGTGCTCATATTGACCGTGCACAAGGTGACAACCCATGCTGACTGTGCTTACGTGACTGGGCTCATGGTTGCATTACCCATTGTGACAGTGCTCACAGTTACAATGCTCATATTAACTGTGCTCACCATGATAGTGTCTATGGTGACAGTGATCACAGTGATAGTGCCGATGGTGATAGTGCTCACGGTGATAGTGGCCATGATTAAGGTGCCCAAGGTGACAGAGTTCACGGTCATAGTGAGCATAGTGAGTGTGCACTTGTTGACCGTGACCACACAGAGAGAGCAAATGGTGATAATTCTCAAGTTGGTAGTGTCCATGGTGGCAGTGCCCATGGACACCACCGACAAAGTGATAGTGCTCACTGTGACAGGGCCCAAGGGGACAGTGCAAACAGTGACTTTGCCTATCGTGACAGTGCTCACAGTGCAAATTCCATCGTGACAGTGACCATGGTGACCGTTCTAATGCTGATAGTGCCCATGGCGATAATTCCCATGGTGAGAGTCCTCACGGTGATAGTGCCCATGGTGACAGTTCCCGTTCTGAAAGTGCTTATGATGACAGTGCCTATGTTGGTAATTCCCATGGTGACACTTCTCACAGTGATACTGACAATGGTTACAGTTCACATGTTGGCCGTGCCCTTGGTGACAGTGCCCATGAAGACAGTACTTATGGTGACAGTTTTCTCGGTGACAGTGCCCATGGTGAGAGTGCGCATGGTGGTAGTGCACATGGTGTCACTGAAAAATTTTGACAGGGCTCATGGTGACAGTGCTCACGGTAAAAACCCATGCTCACAGTATTCACAGAGACCCTGCTCATGGTGGCAGTACCCATGGTGACAGTGCTCACAGTGACAGTGCCCACTGTATGAGTGCCCATGTTGAGAGTGCTCATGGTGACACTGACCACGGTGACATTGCCTATGGTGACAGTGCTCATGGTGACAGTGCCCATGGTGACCCTGACCACAGTGAGAATGCTCACAGTGATAGTGCCAATGGTGACAGCACTCATGTTGACAGCCCCCATTGTGCAAGGTGCCATGGTGACAGTGACCATGGTGAGAGATCTCATGGTGATAGCGCTCACGGTTATAGTCTCCATGGTGACAGTGCAAATGGTGACAATACATAGGGTGATAGTACTCATGGTGAAAATACCCATGGTAGCAGTTCTCATAGTGACAGTGCTCATGGGGGAAGTGCCCATGCTGACAGTGCTCATTGTGGCAGTGCTCATGGTGACAGTACCGATGAGGCCAGTGATTATGGTGATGGTGTTCACAGTGGCTGTGCTCATGGAGATAGTGCTCACGGTGACCGTGCCCATGATGACAGTGCCCAGGGTGACAGTGCTCACGGGGAAATTGCCAATGCTAACATTAACCATGGTGATAGTGCCCCTGGTGACACGGCCCACAGTGACATTGCTCATGGCGATAGTGCCTTGGTGACAGTGCTCACGGTGAAATTGCCCATCCTGACAATGCTCATGGTGACATTGCCCTTTGAGATAGTACCCATGTTGACAGTGCCCATGGTGACGTGCTCATGTTGACAGAGCTCACAGTGATAGTGCCCATGGTGACATTGCCCATGGTGGAAGTGGCTATGGTGCCTTTGCCAACAGTGACAGTGCCCACGCTGACAGTTCTCATTGTGATAGTGCCCATGGTGACAGTGCCCATGGTGATACTGGCAATGGTGACAGTGCTCATGGTTGCAGTACCCATGGTGACAGTGCTCAAACTGACAGTGACAATGGTGGCAGTGACCATGGTGACAGTGCCCATGGTGACATTGCCCATGGTGGAAGTGGCCATGGTGCCCTTGCCAACAGTGACAGTGCCCACGCTGACAGTTCTCATTGTGATAGTGCCCATGGTGACAGTGCACATGGTGATACTCGCAATGGTGACAGTGCTCACGGTGACAGTGCTCATGGTTGCAGTACCCATGGTGACAGTGCTCAAAATGACAGTGACAGTGGTGGCAGTGACCATGGTGACAGTGCCCACAGTGACATTGCCTTTGGTGAAACTTCTCACAGTGACATTGCCCATGGTGACAGGGCTCATGGTGACGTGCTCATGTTGAGAGTGCTCACAGCGTTAGTGCCCATGGTGACATTGCCCATGGTGGAATTGCTCACGATGGCAGTGCCCACAGTGACAGCGCTCACTCTGAGAGTTGTCATGGTGATAGTGCCCATGGTGACAGTGCGCCTGGTGATACTGCCAATGGTGACAGTACTCATGGTGACAGTACTCATGGTTGCAGTACCCATGGTGACAGTGCTCAAAATGGCATTTCCCATGGGGACATTGCCCATGGTGACATTGCCTATGGTGACACTTCTCACGGTGACATTTCCCATGGTGACATGGCTCATGGTGACACTCCGCATTGTGACAGTGCCCAAGGTGACAGTGCTCACTGTGAAAGTGCTCATGATAATACTGTTTACGTTGAGAGTGCCCAAGGTGAAAATACCCATTGTGAGAGTACTCATCGAGACGTTGCCCATGGTTACATTTCTCATAGTAACAGTTCTCATGGTGACAGTGCTCATGGTTGCAGTGCCCTCAGTGGCAGTGATCGTGGTGTCAGTGCTCATGGTGACAGTGCTCATGGTGGCAGTTCCCATGGTGAGAGTACCAATGGGGCATTGCACATCGTGACAGTGCCCATGGCAACCGTGCTCACGGTGATATGACCCATGGTGACAGTTATCACGCCTGTTGTGCCGAGGCTGATAATGCTCCCGGTGATAGTGCCCATGGTTACGGTGCCCATGGTGACAGTGTTCAGAGTAATAGTGAGCACACTTATAGTGTACTTGGTGAGTGTGCCCATGGTGACTGTGCCCAAGATGACAGTACACATGGTGATACAACTCAATGTGATAGTGCCCTTGTGGACAGTGCACATGGTGATAGTTCTCACGGTGACATTGCCTGTGATGACAATGCTCATGGTGACAGTGCCCATGGTGACCGTTCTCACGTTCATAGTGCCCATGGTGAGAGTTCGTATGGTGAAAGTGCTCATGATGACAGTGCCCATGATGTTAGTTCCATTGGTGACAGTGCTCACAGTGATAGTGACCATGGTAAGATTGCAGATGGTGGCTGTGCCATTGCCCATGATGACAGTACTCATGGTGACAGTGCTCATGGTGATAGTGTCCAAGGTGACAGTGCACATGGTGGCACTGAAAAATAGTTATAGTGCCCAAGGTGACAGTGCTCATGCTGACCGTGCACAAGGTGACAACCCATGCTGACTGTGCTTACGTGACTGGGCTCATGGTTGCATTACCCATTGTGACAGTGCTCACAGTTACAATGCTCATGTTAACTGTGCTCACCATGATAGTGTCTATGGTGACAGTGATCACAGTGATAGTGCCGATGGTGATAGTGCTCACAGTGATAGTGCCCATGATTAAGGTGCCCATGGTGACAGTGTTCACGGTCATAGTGAGCATAGTGAGAGTGCACTTGTTGACCGTGACCACGCAGAGAGAACAAATGGTGAGAATTCTCAAGTTGGTAGTGTCCATGGTGGCAGTGACCATGGACACCACCGTCAAAGTGATAGTGCTCACTGTTACAGGGCCCAGGGGACAGTGCAAACAGTGACTTTGCCTATCGTGACAGTGCTCACAGTGACAAATTCCATCGTGACAGTGACCACGGTGACCGTTCTAATGCTGATAGTGCCCATGGCGATAATTCCCATGGTGAGAGTCCTCACGGTGAAAGTGCCCATGGTGACAGTTCCCGTTCTGAACGTGCTCATGATGACAGTTCCTATGTTGGTAATTCCCATGGTGACACTTCTCACAGTGATACTGACAAGGGTTACTGTTCACATGTTGGCCGTGCCCTTGGTGACAGTGCCCATGAAGACAGTACTTATGGTGACAGTTTTCTTGGTGACAGTGCCCATGGTGAGAGTGCACATGGTGGTAGCGCACATGGTGTCACTGAAAAATTGTGACAGGGCTCATGGTGACAGTGCTCACGGTAAAAAACCCATGCTGACACTACTCACAGAGACACTGCTCATGGTGACAGTACCCATGGTGACAGTGCTCACAGTGACAGTGCCCACTGTATGAGTGCCCATGTTGACAGTGCTCATGGTGACACTGACCACGGTGACATTGCCTATGGTGACAGTGCTCATTGTGACAGTGCCCATGGTGACACTGACCACAGTGAGAATGCTCACGGTGATAGTGCCAATGGTGACAGCACTCATGTTGACAGCCCCCATTGTGCAAGGTGCCATGGTGACAAAGACCATGGTGAGAGATCTCATGGTGATAGCGCTCACGGTTATAGTCTTCATGGTGACAGTGCAAATGGTGACAATACACAGGGTGAGAGTACTCATGGTGAAAATACCCATGGTAGCAGTTCTCATAGTGACAGTGCTCATGGGGGAAGTGCCCATGCTGACAGTGCTCATTGTGGCAGTGCTCATGGTGACAGTACCGATGAGGCCAGTGATTATGGTGATGGTGTTCACAGTGGCTGTGCTCATGGAGATAGTGCTCACGGAGACCGTGCCGATGATGACAGTGCCCAGGGTGACCGTGCTCACGGGGAAAGTGCCAATGATAACATTAACCATGGTGATAGTGCCCCTGGTGACACGGCCCACAGTGACATTGCTCATGGCGATAGTGCCTTTGGTGACAGTGCTCATGGAGAAATTGCCCATCCTGACAATGCTCATGGTGACATTGTCCTTTGAGATAGTACCCATGTTGACAGTGCCCATGGTGACATGCTCATGTTGACAGTGCTCACAGTGATAGTGCCCATGGTGATATTGCCCATGGTGGAAGTGGCCATGGTGCCCTTGCCAACAGTGACAGTGCCCACGCTGACAGTTCTCATTGTGATAGTGCCCATGGTGACAGTGCACATGGTGATACTCGCAATGGTGACAGTGCTCATGGTTGCAGTACCCATGGTGACAGTGCTCAAAATGACAGTGACAGTGGTGGCAGTGACCATGGTGACAGTGCCCACGGTGACATTGCCTTTGGTGAAACTTCTCGCAGTGACATTGCCCACGGTGACAGGGCTCATGGTGACGTGCTCTTGTTGAGAGTGCTCACAGCGTTAGTGCCCATGGTGACATTGCCCATGGTGGAATTGCTCACGATGGCAGTGCCCACAGTGACAGTACTCACTCTGAGAGTTGTCATGGTGATAGTGCCCATGGTGACAGTGCGCCTGGTGATACTGCCAATGGTGACAGTACTCATGGTGACAGTACTCATGGTTGCAGTACCCATGGTGACAGTGCTCAAAATGGCATTTCCCATGGGGACATTGCCCATGGTGACATTGCCTATTGTGACACTTCTCACGGTGACATTTCCCATGGTGACATGGCTCATGGTGACACTCCGCATTGTGACAGTGCCCATGGTGACAGTGCTCACAGTGAAAGTGCTCAACGTAATACTGTTTACGTTGAGAGTGCCCAAGGTGAAAATACCCATGGTGAGAGTACTCATCGAGAAATTGCCCATGGTTACATTTCTCATAGTAACAGTTCTCATGGTGACAGTGCTCATGGTTGCAGTGCCCTCGGTGGCAGTGCTCGTGGTGTCAGTGCTCATGGTGACAGTGCTCATGGTGGCAGTTCCCATGGTGAGAGTACCAATGGGGCATTGCTCATCGTGACAGTGCCCATGGCAACCGTGCTTACGGTGATATGACCCATGGTGACAGTTATCACGCCTGTTGTGCCGAGGCTGATAATGCTCCCGGTGATAGTGCCCATGGTTACGGTGCCCATGGTGACAGTGTTCAGAGTAATAGTGAGCATAGTGATAGTGTACTTGGTGAGTGTGCCCATGGTGACTGTGCCCAAGATGACAGTACACATGGTGATACAACTCAATGTGATAGTGCCCTTGTGGACAGTGCGCATGGTGATAGTTCTCACGGTGACATTGCCTATGATGACAATGCTCATGGTGACAGTGCCCATGGTGACCGTTCTCACGTTCATAGTGCCCATGGTGACAGTTCGTATGGTGAAAGTGCTCATGATGACAGTGCCCATGTTGGTAGTTCCATTGGTGACAGTGCTCACAGTGATAGTGACCATGGTAAGATTGCAGATTGTGGCTGTGCCATTGCCCATGATGACAGTACTCATGGTGACAGTGCTCATGGTGATAGTGTCCAAGGTGACAGTGCACATGGTGGCACTGAAAAATAGTTATAGTTCCCATGGTGACAGTGCTCATATTGACCGTGCACAAGGTGACAACCCATGCTGACTGTGCTTACGTGACTGGGCTCATGGTTGCATTACCCATTGTGACAGTGCTCACAGTTACAATGCTCATATTAACTGTGCTCACCATGATAGTGTCTATGGTGACAGTGATCACAGTGATAGTGCCGATGGTGATAGTGCTCACGGTGATAGTGGCCATGATTAAGGTGCCCAAGGTGACAGAGTTCACGGTCATAGTGAGCATAGTGAGTGTGCACTTGTTGACCGTGACCACACAGAGAGAGCAAATGGTGATAATTCTCAAGTTGGTAGTGTCCATGGTGGCAGTGCCCATGGACACCACCGACAAAGTGATAGTGCTCACTGTGACAGGGCCCAAGGGGACAGTGCAAACCGTGACTTTGCCTATCGTGACAGTGCTCACAGTGCAAATTCCATCGTGACAGTGACCATGGTGACCGTTCTAATGCTGATAGTGCCCATGGCGATAATTCCCATGGTGAGAGTCCTCACGGTGATAGTGCCCATGGTGACAGTTCCCGTTCTGAAAGTGCTTATGATGACAGTGCCTATGTTGGTAATTCCCATGGTGACACTTCTCACAGTGATACTGACAATGGTTACAGTTCACATGTTGGCCGTGCCCTTGGTGACAGTGCCCATGAAGACAGTACTTATGGTGACAGTTTTCTCGGTGACAGTGCCCATGGTGAGAGTGCGCATGGTGGTAGTGCACATGGTGTCACTGAAAAATTTTGACAGGGCTCATGGTGACAGTGCTCACGGTAAAAACCCATGCTCACAGTATTCACAGAGACCCTGCTCATGGTGGCAGTACCCATGGTGACAGTGCTCACAGTGACAGTGCCCACTGTATGAGTGCCCATGTTGAGAGTGCTCATGGTGACACTGACCACGGTGACATTGCCTATGGTGACAGTGCTCATGGTGACAGTGCCCATGGTGACCCTGACCACAGTGAGAATGCTCACAGTGATAGTGCCAATGGTGACAGCACTCATGTTGACAGCCCCCATTGTGCAAGGTGCCATGGTGACAGTGACCATGGTGAGAGATCTCATGGTGATAGCGCTCACGGTTATAGTCTTCATGGTGACAGTGCAAATGGTGACAATACATAGGGTGATAGTACTCATGGTGAAAATACCCATGGTAGCAGTTCTCATAGTGACAGTGCTCATGGGGGAAGTGCCCATGCTGACAGTGCTCATTGTGGCAGTGCTCATGGTGACAGTACCGATTAGGCCAGTGATTATGGTGATGGTGTTCACAGTGGCTGTGCTCATGGAGATAGTGCTCACGGTGACCGTGCCCATGATGACAGTGCCCAGGGTGACAGTGCTCACGGGGAAAGTGCCAATGCTAACATTAACCATGGTGATAGTGCCCCTGGTGACACGGCCCACAGTGACATTGCTCATGGCGATGGTGCCTTGGTGACAGTGCTCACGGTGAAATTGCCCATCCTGACAATGCTCATGGTGACATTGCCCTTTGAGATAGTACCCATGTTGACAGTGCCCATGGTTACGTGCTCATGTTGACAGAGCTCACAGTGATAGTGCCCATGGTGACATTGCCCATGGTGGAAGTGGCTATGGTGCATTTGCCAACAGTGACAGTGCCCACGCTGACAGTTCTCATTGTGATAGTGCCCATGGTGACAGTGCACATGGTGATACTGGCAATGGTGACAGTGCTCATGGTTGCAGTACCCATGGTGACAGTGCTCAAAATGACAGTGACAACGGTGGCAGTGACCATGGTGACAGTGCCCATGGTGACATTGCCCATGGTGGAAGTTGCCATGGTGCCCTTGCCAACAGTGACAGTGCCCACGCTGACAGTTCTCATTGTGATAGTGCCCATGGTGACAATGCACATGGTGATACTCGCAATGGTGACAGTGCTCATGGTGACAGTGCTCATGGTTGCAGTACCCATGGTGACAGTGCTCAAAATGACAGTGACAGTGGTGGCAGTGACCATGGTGACAGTGCCCACAGTGACATTGCCTTTGGTGAAACTTCTCACAGTGACATTGCCCATGGTGACAGGGCTCATGGTGACGTGCTCATGTTGAGAGTGCTCACAGCGTTAGTGCCCATGGTGACATTGCCCATGGTGGAATTGCTCACGATGGCAGTGCCCACAGTGACAGCGCTCACTCTGAGAGTTGTCATGGTGATAGTGC